>NW_027443509.1:0-43015 GCF_048569485.1 Anomaloglossus baeobatrachus | reverse complement strand
AAATGCCTTAAAAATGGCTTTAAAATGGATTTGGAGCATGGAGACGATTATCTCGGGATTGCAAGATAACCAAACAAAACTTTTAGTGGATTTCTACTTATTTTATTAAATATCATCTCCACCAAACAGGACAAGCTTGCATCTGTTATAGTTTTGGAGAAAAATGTGTTCATTTCATGTATGCGCGAAATGCCTTAAAAATGGCTTTAAAATGGATTTGGAGCATGGAGACGATTATCTCGGGATTGCAAGATAACCAAACAAAACTTTTAGTGGATTTCTACTTATTTTATTAAATATCATCTCCACCAAACAGGACAAGCTTGCATCTGTTATAGTTTTGGAGAAAAATGTGTTCATTTCATGTATGCGCGAAATGCCTTAAAAATGGCTTTAAAATGGATTTGGAGCATGGAGACGATTATCTCGGGATTGCAAGATAACCAAACAAAACTTTTAGTGGATTTCTACTTATTTTATTAAATATCATCTCCACCAAACAGGACAAGCTTGCATCTGTTATAGTTTTGGAGAAAAATGTGTTCATTTCATGTATGCGCGAAATGCCTTAAAAATGGCTTTAAAATGGATTTGGAGCATGGAGACGATTATCTCGGGATTGCAAGATAACCAAACAAAACTTTTAGTGGATTTCTACTTATTTTATTAAATATCATCTCCACCAAACAGGACAAGCTTGCATCTGTTATAGTTTTGGAGAAAAATGTGTTCATTTCATGTATGCGCGAAATGCCTTAAAAATGGCTTTAAAATGGATTTGGAGCATGGAGACGATTATCTCGGGATTGCAAGATAACCAAACAAAACTTTTAGTGGATTTCTACTTATTTTATTAAATATCATCTCCACCAAACAGGACAAGCTTGCATCTGTTATAGTTTTGGAGAAAAATGTGTTCATTTCATGTATGCGCGAAATGCCTTAAAAATGGCTTTAAAATGGATTTGGAGCATGGAGACGATTATCTCGGGATTGCAAGATAACCAAACAAAACTTTTAGTGGATTTCTACTTATTTTATTAAATATCATCTCCACCAAACAGGACAAGCTTGCATCTGTTATAGTTTTGGAGAAAAATGTGTTCATTTCATGTATGCGCGAAATGCCTTAAAAATGGCTTTAAAATGGATTTGGAGCATGGAGACGATTATCTCGGGATTGCAAGATAACCAAACAAAACTTTTAGTGGATTTCTACTTATTTTATTAAATATCATCTCCACCAAACAGGACAAGCTTGCATCTGTTATAGTTTTGGAGAAAAATGTGTTCATTTCATGTATGCGCGAAATGCCTTAAAAATGGCTTTAAAATGGATTTGGAGCATGGAGACGATTATCTCGGGATTGCAAGATAACCAAACAAAACTTTTAGTGGATTTCTACTTATTTTATTAAATATCATCTCCACCAAACAGGACAAGCTTGCATCTGTTATAGTTTTGGAGAAAAATGTGTTCATTTCATGTATGCGCGAAATGCCTTAAAAATGGCTTTAAAATGGATTTGGAGCATGGAGACGATTATCTCGGGATTGCAAGATAACCAAACAAAACTTTTAGTGGATTTCTACTTATTTTATTAAATATCATCTCCACCAAACAGGACAAGCTTGCATCTGTTATAGTTTTGGAGAAAAATGTGTTCATTTCATGTATGCGCGAAATGCCTTAAAAATGGCTTTAAAATGGATTTGGAGCATGGAGACGATTATCTCGGGATTGCAAGATAACCAAACAAAACTTTTAGTGGATTTCTACTTATTTTATTAAATATCATCTCCACCAAACAGGACAAGCTTGCATCTGTTATAGTTTTGGAGAAAAATGTGTTCATTTCATGTATGCGCGAAATGCCTTAAAAATGGCTTTAAAATGGATTTGGAGCATGGAGACGATTATCTCGGGATTGCAAGATAACCAAACAAAACTTTTAGTGGATTTCTACTTATTTTATTAAATATCATCTCCACCAAACAGGACAAGCTTGCATCTGTTATAGTTTTGGAGAAAAATGTGTTCATTTCATGTATGCGCGAAATGCCTTAAAAATGGCTTTAAAATGGATTTGGAGCATGGAGACGATTATCTCGGGATTGCAAGATAACCAAACAAAACTTTTAGTGGATTTCTACTTATTTTATTAAATATCATCTCCACCAAACAGGACAAGCTTGCATCTGTTATAGTTTTGGAGAAAAATGTGTTCATTTCATGTATGCGCGAAATGCCTTAAAAATGGCTTTAAAATGGATTTGGAGCATGGAGACGATTATCTCGGGATTGCAAGATAACCAAACAAAACTTTTAGTGGATTTCTACTTATTTTATTAAATATCATCTCCACCAAACAGGACAAGCTTGCATCTGTTATAGTTTTGGAGAAAAATGTGTTCATTTCATGTATGCGCGAAATGCCTTAAAAATGGCTTTAAAATGGATTTGGAGCATGGAGACGATTATCTCGGGATTGCAAGATAACCAAACAAAACTTTTAGTGGATTTCTACTTATTTTATTAAATATCATCTCCACCAAACAGGACAAGCTTGCATCTGTTATAGTTTTGGAGAAAAATGTGTTCATTTCATGTATGCGCGAAATGCCTTAAAAATGGCTTTAAAATGGATTTGGAGCATGGAGACGATTATCTCGGGATTGCAAGATAACCAAACAAAACTTTTAGTGGATTTCTACTTATTTTATTAAATATCATCTCCACCAAACAGGACAAGCTTGCATCTGTTATAGTTTTGGAGAAAAATGTGTTCATTTCATGTATGCGCGAAATGCCTTAAAAATGGCTTTAAAATGGATTTGGAGCATGGAGACGATTATCTCGGGATTGCAAGATAACCAAACAAAACTTTTAGTGGATTTCTACTTATTTTATTAAATATCATCTCCACCAAACAGGACAAGCTTGCATCTGTTATAGTTTTGGAGAAAAATGTGTTCATTTCATGTATGCGCGAAATGCCTTAAAAATGGCTTTAAAATGGATTTGGAGCATGGAGACGATTATCTCGGGATTGCAAGATAACCAAACAAAACTTTTAGTGGATTTCTACTTATTTTATTAAATATCATCTCCACCAAACAGGACAAGCTTGCATCTGTTATAGTTTTGGAGAAAAATGTGTTCATTTCATGTATGCGCGAAATGCCTTAAAAATGGCTTTAAAATGGATTTGGAGCATGGAGACGATTATCTCGGGATTGCAAGATAACCAAACAAAACTTTTAGTGGATTTCTACTTATTTTATTAAATATCATCTCCACCAAACAGGACAAGCTTGCATCTGTTATAGTTTTGGAGAAAAATGTGTTCATTTCATGTATGCGCGAAATGCCTTAAAAATGGCTTTAAAATGGATTTGGAGCATGGAGACGATTATCTCGGGATTGCAAGATAACCAAACAAAACTTTTAGTGGATTTCTACTTATTTTATTAAATATCATCTCCACCAAACAGGACAAGCTTGCATCTGTTATAGTTTTGGAGAAAAATGTGTTCATTTCATGTATGCGCGAAATGCCTTAAAAATGGCTTTAAAATGGATTTGGAGCATGGAGACGATTATCTCGGGATTGCAAGATAACCAAACAAAACTTTTAGTGGATTTCTACTTATTTTATTAAATATCATCTCCACCAAACAGGACAAGCTTGCATCTGTTATAGTTTTGGAGAAAAATGTGTTCATTTCATGTATGCGCGAAATGCCTTAAAAATGGCTTTAAAATGGATTTGGAGCATGGAGACGATTATCTCGGGATTGCAAGATAACCAAACAAAACTTTTAGTGGATTTCTACTTATTTTATTAAATATCATCTCCACCAAACAGGACAAGCTTGCATCTGTTATAGTTTTGGAGAAAAATGTGTTCATTTCATGTATGCGCGAAATGCCTTAAAAATGGCTTTAAAATGGATTTGGAGCATGGAGACGATTATCTCGGGATTGCAAGATAACCAAACAAAACTTTTAGTGGATTTCTACTTATTTTATTAAATATCATCTCCACCAAACAGGACAAGCTTGCATCTGTTATAGTTTTGGAGAAAAATGTGTTCATTTCATGTATGCGCGAAATGCCTTAAAAATGGCTTTAAAATGGATTTGGAGCATGGAGACGATTATCTCGGGATTGCAAGATAACCAAACAAAACTTTTAGTGGATTTCTACTTATTTTATTAAATATCATCTCCACCAAACAGGACAAGCTTGCATCTGTTATAGTTTTGGAGAAAAATGTGTTCATTTCATGTATGCGCGAAATGCCTTAAAAATGGCTTTAAAATGGATTTGGAGCATGGAGACGATTATCTCGGGATTGCAAGATAACCAAACAAAACTTTTAGTGGATTTCTACTTATTTTATTAAATATCATCTCCACCAAACAGGACAAGCTTGCATCTGTTATAGTTTTGGAGAAAAATGTGTTCATTTCATGTATGCGCGAAATGCCTTAAAAATGGCTTTAAAATGGATTTGGAGCATGGAGACGATTATCTCGGGATTGCAAGATAACCAAACAAAACTTTTAGTGGATTTCTACTTATTTTATTAAATATCATCTCCACCAAACAGGACAAGCTTGCATCTGTTATAGTTTTGGAGAAAAATGTGTTCATTTCATGTATGCGCGAAATGCCTTAAAAATGGCTTTAAAATGGATTTGGAGCATGGAGACGATTATCTCGGGATTGCAAGATAACCAAACAAAACTTTTAGTGGATTTCTACTTATTTTATTAAATATCATCTCCACCAAACAGGACAAGCTTGCATCTGTTATAGTTTTGGAGAAAAATGTGTTCATTTCATGTATGCGCGAAATGCCTTAAAAATGGCTTTAAAATGGATTTGGAGCATGGAGACGATTATCTCGGGATTGCAAGATAACCAAACAAAACTTTTAGTGGATTTCTACTTATTTTATTAAATATCATCTCCACCAAACAGGACAAGCTTGCATCTGTTATAGTTTTGGAGAAAAATGTGTTCATTTCATGTATGCGCGAAATGCCTTAAAAATGGCTTTAAAATGGATTTGGAGCATGGAGACGATTATCTCGGGATTGCAAGATAACCAAACAAAACTTTTAGTGGATTTCTACTTATTTTATTAAATATCATCTCCACCAAACAGGACAAGCTTGCATCTGTTATAGTTTTGGAGAAAAATGTGTTCATTTCATGTATGCGCGAAATGCCTTAAAAATGGCTTTAAAATGGATTTGGAGCATGGAGACGATTATCTCGGGATTGCAAGATAACCAAACAAAACTTTTAGTGGATTTCTACTTATTTTATTAAATATCATCTCCACCAAACAGGACAAGCTTGCATCTGTTATAGTTTTGGAGAAAAATGTGTTCATTTCATGTATGCGCGAAATGCCTTAAAAATGGCTTTAAAATGGATTTGGAGCATGGAGACGATTATCTCGGGATTGCAAGATAACCAAACAAAACTTTTAGTGGATTTCTACTTATTTTATTAAATATCATCTCCACCAAACAGGACAAGCTTGCATCTGTTATAGTTTTGGAGAAAAATGTGTTCATTTCATGTATGCGCGAAATGCCTTAAAAATGGCTTTAAAATGGATTTGGAGCATGGAGACGATTATCTCGGGATTGCAAGATAACCAAACAAAACTTTTAGTGGATTTCTACTTATTTTATTAAATATCATCTCCACCAAACAGGACAAGCTTGCATCTGTTATAGTTTTGGAGAAAAATGTGTTCATTTCATGTATGCGCGAAATGCCTTAAAAATGGCTTTAAAATGGATTTGGAGCATGGAGACGATTATCTCGGGATTGCAAGATAACCAAACAAAACTTTTAGTGGATTTCTACTTATTTTATTAAATATCATCTCCACCAAACAGGACAAGCTTGCATCTGTTATAGTTTTGGAGAAAAATGTGTTCATTTCATGTATGCGCGAAATGCCTTAAAAATGGCTTTAAAATGGATTTGGAGCATGGAGACGATTATCTCGGGATTGCAAGATAACCAAACAAAACTTTTAGTGGATTTCTACTTATTTTATTAAATATCATCTCCACCAAACAGGACAAGCTTGCATCTGTTATAGTTTTGGAGAAAAATGTGTTCATTTCATGTATGCGCGAAATGCCTTAAAAATGGCTTTAAAATGGAATTTGCAAGATAACCAAACAAAACTTTTAGTGATTTCTACTTACAAACAAAACTTTTAGTTGATTTCTACTTATTTTATTAAATATCATCTCCACCAAACAGGACAAGCTGCATCTGATTATAGTGGAGAAAAATGTTGTTCATTCATGTATGCGCGAAATGCCTTAAAAATGGCTTTAAAATGGATTTGGAGAATTGGTAGACGATTATCTCGGGATTGCAAGATAACCAAACAAAACTTTTAGTGGATTTCTACTTATTTTATTAAATATCATCTCCACCAAACAGGACAAGCTTGCATCTGTTATAGTTTTGGAGAAAAATGTGTTCATTTCATGTATGCGCGAAATGCCTTAAAAATGGCTTTAAAATGGATTTGGAGCATGGAGACGATTATCTCGGGATTGCAAGATAACCAAACAAAACTTTTAGTGGATTTCTACTTATTTTATTAAATATCATCTCCACCAAACAGGACAAGCTTGCATCTGTTATAGTTTTGGAGAAAAATGTGTTCATTTCATGTATGCGCGAAATGCCTTAAAAATGGCTTTAAAATGGATTTGGAGCATGGAGACGATTATCTCGGGATTGCAAGATAACCAAACAAAACTTTTAGTGGATTTCTACTTATTTTATTAAATATCATCTCCACCAAACAGGACAAGCTTGCATCTGTTATAGTTTTGGAGAAAAATGTGTTCATTTCATGTATGCGCGAAATGCCTTAAAAATGGCTTTAAAATGGATTTGGAGCATGGAGACGATTATCTCGGGATTGCAAGATAACCAAACAAAACTTTTAGTGGATTTCTACTTATTTTATTAAATATCATCTCCACCAAACAGGACAAGCTTGCATCTGTTATAGTTTTGGAGAAAAATGTGTTCATTTCATGTATGCGCGAAATGCCTTAAAAATGGCTTTAAAATGGATTTGGAGCATGGAGACGATTATCTCGGGATTGCAAGATAACCAAACAAAACTTTTAGTGGATTTCTACTTATTTTATTAAATATCATCTCCACCAAACAGGACAAGCTTGCATCTGTTATAGTTTTGGAGAAAAATGTGTTCATTTCATGTATGCGCGAAATGCCTTAAAAATGGCTTTAAAATGGATTTGGAGCATGGAGACGATTATCTCGGGATTGCAAGATAACCAAACAAAACTTTTAGTGGATTTCTACTTATTTTATTAAATATCATCTCCACCAAACAGGACAAGCTTGCATCTGTTATAGTTTTGGAGAAAAATGTGTTCATTTCATGTATGCGCGAAATGCCTTAAAAATGGCTTTAAAATGGATTTGGAGCATGGAGACGATTATCTCGGGATTGCAAGATAACCAAACAAAACTTTTAGTGGATTTCTACTTATTTTATTAAATATCATCTCCACCAAACAGGACAAGCTTGCATCTGTTATAGTTTTGGAGAAAAATGTGTTCATTTCATGTATGCGCGAAATGCCTTAAAAATGGCTTTAAAATGGATTTGGAGCATGGAGACGATTATCTCGGGATTGCAAGATAACCAAACAAAACTTTTAGTGGATTTCTACTTATTTTATTAAATATCATCTCCACCAAACAGGACAAGCTTGCATCTGTTATAGTTTTGGAGAAAAATGTGTTCATTTCATGTATGCGCGAAATGCCTTAAAAATGGCTTTAAAATGGATTTGGAGCATGGAGACGATTATCTCGGGATTGCAAGATAACCAAACAAAACTTTTAGTGGATTTCTACTTATTTTATTAAATATCATCTCCACCAAACAGGACAAGCTTGCATCTGTTATAGTTTTGGAGAAAAATGTGTTCATTTCATGTATGCGCGAAATGCCTTAAAAATGGCTTTAAAATGGATTTGGAGCATGGAGACGATTATCTCGGGATTGCAAGATAACCAAACAAAACTTTTAGTGGATTTCTACTTATTTTATTAAATATCATCTCCACCAAACAGGACAAGCTTGCATCTGTTATAGTTTTGGAGAAAAATGTGTTCATTTCATGTATGCGCGAAATGCCTTAAAAATGGCTTTAAAATGGATTTGGAGCATGGAGACGATTATCTCGGGATTGCAAGATAACCAAACAAAACTTTTAGTGGATTTCTACTTATTTTATTAAATATCATCTCCACCAAACAGGACAAGCTTGCATCTGTTATAGTTTTGGAGAAAAATGTGTTCATTTCATGTATGCGCGAAATGCCTTAAAAATGGCTTTAAAATGGATTTGGAGCATGGAGACGATTATCTCGGGATTGCAAGATAACCAAACAAAACTTTTAGTGGATTTCTACTTATTTTATTAAATATCATCTCCACCAAACAGGACAAGCTTGCATCTGTTATAGTTTTGGAGAAAAATGTGTTCATTTCATGTATGCGCGAAATGCCTTAAAAATGGCTTTAAAATGGATTTGGAGCATGGAGACGATTATCTCGGGATTGCAAGATAACCAAACAAAACTTTTAGTGGATTTCTACTTATTTTATTAAATATCATCTCCACCAAACAGGACAAGCTTGCATCTGTTATAGTTTTGGAGAAAAATGTGTTCATTTCATGTATGCGCGAAATGCCTTAAAAATGGCTTTAAAATGGATTTGGAGCATGGAGACGATTATCTCGGGATTGCAAGATAACCAAACAAAACTTTTAGTGGATTTCTACTTATTTTATTAAATATCATCTCCACCAAACAGGACAAGCTTGCATCTGTTATAGTTTTGGAGAAAAATGTGTTCATTTCATGTATGCGCGAAATGCCTTAAAAATGGCTTTAAAATGGATTTGGAGCATGGAGACGATTATCTCGGGATTGCAAGATAACCAAACAAAACTTTTAGTGGATTTCTACTTATTTTATTAAATATCATCTCCACCAAACAGGACAAGCTTGCATCTGTTATAGTTTTGGAGAAAAATGTGTTCATTTCATGTATGCGCGAAATGCCTTAAAAATGGCTTTAAAATGGATTTGGAGCATGGAGACGATTATCTCGGGATTGCAAGATAACCAAACAAAACTTTTAGTGGATTTCTACTTATTTTATTAAATATCATCTCCACCAAACAGGACAAGCTTGCATCTGTTATAGTTTTGGAGAAAAATGTGTTCATTTCATGTATGCGCGAAATGCCTTAAAAATGGCTTTAAAATGGATTTGGAGCATGGAGACGATTATCTCGGGATTGCAAGATAACCAAACAAAACTTTTAGTGGATTTCTACTTATTTTATTAAATATCATCTCCACCAAACAGGACAAGCTTGCATCTGTTATAGTTTTGGAGAAAAATGTGTTCATTTCATGTATGCGCGAAATGCCTTAAAAATGGCTTTAAAATGGATTTGGAGCATGGAGACGATTATCTCGGGATTGCAAGATAACCAAACAAAACTTTTAGTGGATTTCTACTTATTTTATTAAATATCATCTCCACCAAACAGGACAAGCTTGCATCTGTTATAGTTTTGGAGAAAAATGTGTTCATTTCATGTATGCGCGAAATGCCTTAAAAATGGCTTTAAAATGGATTTGGAGCATGGAGACGATTATCTCGGGATTGCAAGATAACCAAACAAAACTTTTAGTGGATTTCTACTTATTTTATTAAATATCATCTCCACCAAACAGGACAAGCTTGCATCTGTTATAGTTTTGGAGAAAAATGTGTTCATTTCATGTATGCGCGAAATGCCTTAAAAATGGCTTTAAAATGGATTTGGAGCATGGAGACGATTATCTCGGGATTGCAAGATAACCAAACAAAACTTTTAGTGGATTTCTACTTATTTTATTAAATATCATCTCCACCAAACAGGACAAGCTTGCATCTGTTATAGTTTTGGAGAAAAATGTGTTCATTTCATGTATGCGCGAAATGCCTTAAAAATGGCTTTAAAATGGATTTGGAGCATGGAGACGATTATCTCGGGATTGCAAGATAACCAAACAAAACTTTTAGTGGATTTCTACTTATTTTATTAAATATCATCTCCACCAAACAGGACAAGCTTGCATCTGTTATAGTTTTGGAGAAAAATGTGTTCATTTCATGTATGCGCGAAATGCCTTAAAAATGGCTTTAAAATGGATTTGGAGCATGGAGACGATTATCTCGGGATTGCAAGATAACCAAACAAAACTTTTAGTGGATTTCTACTTATTTTATTAAATATCATCTCCACCAAACAGGACAAGCTTGCATCTGTTATAGTTTTGGAGAAAAATGTGTTCATTTCATGTATGCGCGAAATGCCTTAAAAATGGCTTTAAAATGGATTTGGAGCATGGAGACGATTATCTCGGGATTGCAAGATAACCAAACAAAACTTTTAGTGGATTTCTACTTATTTTATTAAATATCATCTCCACCAAACAGGACAAGCTTGCATCTGTTATAGTTTTGGAGAAAAATGTGTTCATTTCATGTATGCGCGAAATGCCTTAAAAATGGCTTTAAAATGGATTTGGAGCATGGAGACGATTATCTCGGGATTGCAAGATAACCAAACAAAACTTTTAGTGGATTTCTACTTATTTTATTAAATATCATCTCCACCAAACAGGACAAGCTTGCATCTGTTATAGTTTTGGAGAAAAATGTGTTCATTTCATGTATGCGCGAAATGCCTTAAAAATGGCTTTAAAATGGATTTGGAGCATGGAGACGATTATCTCGGGATTGCAAGATAACCAAACAAAACTTTTAGTGGATTTCTACTTATTTTATTAAATATCATCTCCACCAAACAGGACAAGCTTGCATCTGTTATAGTTTTGGAGAAAAATGTGTTCATTTCATGTATGCGCGAAATGCCTTAAAAATGGCTTTAAAATGGATTTGGAGCATGGAGACGATTATCTCGGGATTGCAAGATAACCAAACAAAACTTTTAGTGGATTTCTACTTATTTTATTAAATATCATCTCCACCAAACAGGACAAGCTTGCATCTGTTATAGTTTTGGAGAAAAATGTGTTCATTTCATGTATGCGCGAAATGCCTTAAAAATGGCTTTAAAATGGATTTGGAGCATGGAGACGATTATCTCGGGATTGCAAGATAACCAAACAAAACTTTTAGTGGATTTCTACTTATTTTATTAAATATCATCTCCACCAAACAGGACAAGCTTGCATCTGTTATAGTTTTGGAGAAAAATGTGTTCATTTCATGTATGCGCGAAATGCCTTAAAAATGGCTTTAAAATGGATTTGGAGCATGGAGACGATTATCTCGGGATTGCAAGATAACCAAACAAAACTTTTAGTGGATTTCTACTTATTTTATTAAATATCATCTCCACCAAACAGGACAAGCTTGCATCTGTTATAGTTTTGGAGAAAAATGTGTTCATTTCATGTATGCGCGAAATGCCTTAAAAATGGCTTTAAAATGGATTTGGAGCATGGAGACGATTATCTCGGGATTGCAAGATAACCAAACAAAACTTTTAGTGGATTTCTACTTATTTTATTAAATATCATCTCCACCAAACAGGACAAGCTTGCATCTGTTATAGTTTTGGAGAAAAATGTGTTCATTTCATGTATGCGCGAAATGCCTTAAAAATGGCTTTAAAATGGATTTGGAGCATGGAGACGATTATCTCGGGATTGCAAGATAACCAAACAAAACTTTTAGTGGATTTCTACTTATTTTATTAAATATCATCTCCACCAAACAGGACAAGCTTGCATCTGTTATAGTTTTGGAGAAAAATGTGTTCATTTCATGTATGCGCGAAATGCCTTAAAAATGGCTTTAAAATGGATTTGGAGCATGGAGACGATTATCTCGGGATTGCAAGATAACCAAACAAAACTTTTAGTGGATTTCTACTTATTTTATTAAATATCATCTCCACCAAACAGGACAAGCTTGCATCTGTTATAGTTTTGGAGAAAAATGTGTTCATTTCATGTATGCGCGAAATGCCTTAAAAATGGCTTTAAAATGGATTTGGAGCATGGAGACGATTATCTCGGGATTGCAAGATAACCAAACAAAACTTTTAGTGGATTTCTACTTATTTTATTAAATATCATCTCCACCAAACAGGACAAGCTTGCATCTGTTATAGTTTTGGAGAAAAATGTGTTCATTTCATGTATGCGCGAAATGCCTTAAAAATGGCTTTAAAATGGATTTGGAGCATGGAGACGATTATCTCGGGATTGCAAGATAACCAAACAAAACTTTTAGTGGATTTCTACTTATTTTATTAAATATCATCTCCACCAAACAGGACAAGCTTGCATCTGTTATAGTTTTGGAGAAAAATGTGTTCATTTCATGTATGCGCGAAATGCCTTAAAAATGGCTTTAAAATGGATTTGGAGCATGGAGACGATTATCTCGGGATTGCAAGATAACCAAACAAAACTTTTAGTGGATTTCTACTTATTTTATTAAATATCATCTCCACCAAACAGGACAAGCTTGCATCTGTTATAGTTTTGGAGAAAAATGTGTTCATTTCATGTATGCGCGAAATGCCTTAAAAATGGCTTTAAAATGGATTTGGAGCATGGAGACGATTATCTCGGGATTGCAAGATAACCAAACAAAACTTTTAGTGGATTTCTACTTATTTTATTAAATATCATCTCCACCAAACAGGACAAGCTTGCATCTGTTATAGTTTTGGAGAAAAATGTGTTCATTTCATGTATGCGCGAAATGCCTTAAAAATGGCTTTAAAATGGATTTGGAGCATGGAGACGATTATCTCGGGATTGCAAGATAACCAAACAAAACTTTTAGTGGATTTCTACTTATTTTATTAAATATCATCTCCACCAAACAGGACAAGCTTGCATCTGTTATAGTTTTGGAGAAAAATGTGTTCATTTCATGTATGCGCGAAATGCCTTAAAAATGGCTTTAAAATGGATTTGGAGCATGGAGACGATTATCTCGGGATTGCAAGATAACCAAACAAAACTTTTAGTGGATTTCTACTTATTTTATTAAATATCATCTCCACCAAACAGGACAAGCTTGCATCTGTTATAGTTTTGGAGAAAAATGTGTTCATTTCATGTATGCGCGAAATGCCTTAAAAATGGCTTTAAAATGGATTTGGAGCATGGAGACGATTATCTCGGGATTGCAAGATAACCAAACAAAACTTTTAGTGGATTTCTACTTATTTTATTAAATATCATCTCCACCAAACAGGACAAGCTTGCATCTGTTATAGTTTTGGAGAAAAATGTGTTCATTTCATGTATGCGCGAAATGCCTTAAAAATGGCTTTAAAATGGATTTGGAGCATGGAGACGATTATCTCGGGATTGCAAGATAACCAAACAAAACTTTTAGTGGATTTCTACTTATTTTATTAAATATCATCTCCACCAAACAGGACAAGCTTGCATCTGTTATAGTTTTGGAGAAAAATGTGTTCATTTCATGTATGCGCGAAATGCCTTAAAAATGGCTTTAAAATGGATTTGGAGCATGGAGACGATTATCTCGGGATTGCAAGATAACCAAACAAAACTTTTAGTGGATTTCTACTTATTTTATTAAATATCATCTCCACCAAACAGGACAAGCTTGCATCTGTTATAGTTTTGGAGAAAAATGTGTTCATTTCATGTATGCGCGAAATGCCTTAAAAATGGCTTTAAAATGGATTTGGAGCATGGAGACGATTATCTCGGGATTGCAAGATAACCAAACAAAACTTTTAGTGGATTTCTACTTATTTTATTAAATATCATCTCCACCAAACAGGACAAGCTTGCATCTGTTATAGTTTTGGAGAAAAATGTGTTCATTTCATGTATGCGCGAAATGCCTTAAAAATGGCTTTAAAATGGATTTGGAGCATGGAGACGATTATCTCGGGATTGCAAGATAACCAAACAAAACTTTTAGTGGATTTCTACTTATTTTATTAAATATCATCTCCACCAAACAGGACAAGCTTGCATCTGTTATAGTTTTGGAGAAAAATGTGTTCATTTCATGTATGCGCGAAATGCCTTAAAAATGGCTTTAAAATGGATTTGGAGCATGGAGACGATTATCTCGGGATTGCAAGATAACCAAACAAAACTTTTAGTGGATTTCTACTTATTTTATTAAATATCATCTCCACCAAACAGGACAAGCTTGCATCTGTTATAGTTTTGGAGAAAAATGTGTTCATTTCATGTATGCGCGAAATGCCTTAAAAATGGCTTTAAAATGGATTTGGAGCATGGAGACGATTATCTCGGGATTGCAAGATAACCAAACAAAACTTTTAGTGGATTTCTACTTATTTTATTAAATATCATCTCCACCAAACAGGACAAGCTTGCATCTGTTATAGTTTTGGAGAAAAATGTGTTCATTTCATGTATGCGCGAAATGCCTTAAAAATGGCTTTAAAATGGATTTGGAGCATGGAGACGATTATCTCGGGATTGCAAGATAACCAAACAAAACTTTTAATGAAATACAATACATGAAATGAACACATTTTTCTCCAAAACTATAACAGATGCAAGCTTGTCCTGTTTGGTGGAGATGATATTTAATAAAATAAGTAGAAATCCACTAAAAGTTTTGTTTGGTTATCTTGCAATCCCGAGATAATCGTCTCCATGCTCCAAATCCATTTTAAAGCCATTTTTAAGGCATTTCGCGCATACATGAAATGAACACATTTTTCTCCAAAACTATAACAGATGCAAGCTTGTCCTGTTTGGTGGAGATGATATTTAATAAAATAAGTAGAAATCCACTAAAAGTTTTGTTTGGTTATCTTGCAATCCCGAGATAATCGTCTCCATGCTCCAAATCCATTTTAAAGCCATTTTTAAGGCATTTCGCGCATACATGAAATGAACACATTTTTCTCCAAAACTATAACAGATGCAAGCTTGTCCTGTTTGGTGGAGATGATATTTAATAAAATAAGTAGAAATCCACTAAAAGTTTTGTTTGGTTATCTTGCAATCCCGAGATAATCGTCTCCATGCTCCAAATCCATTTTAAAGCCATTTTTAAGGCATTTCGCGCATACATGAAATGAACACATTTTTCTCCAAAACTATAACAGATGCAAGCTTGTCCTGTTTGGTGGAGATGATATTTAATAAAATAAGTAGAAATCCACTAAAAGTTTTGTTTGGTTATCTTGCAATCCCGAGATAATCGTCTCCATGCTCCAAATCCATTTTAAAGCCATTTTTAAGGCATTTCGCGCATACATGAAATGAACACATTTTTCTCCAAAACTATAACAGATGCAAGCTTGTCCTGTTTGGTGGAGATGATATTTAATAAAATAAGTAGAAATCCACTAAAAGTTTTGTTTGGTTATCTTGCAATCCCGAGATAATCGTCTCCATGCTCCAAATCCATTTTAAAGCCATTTTTAAGGCATTTCGCGCATACATGAAATGAACACATTTTTCTCCAAAACTATAACAGATGCAAGCTTGTCCTGTTTGGTGGAGATGATATTTAATAAAATAAGTAGAAATCCACTAAAAGTTTTGTTTGGTTATCTTGCAATCCCGAGATAATCGTCTCCATGCTCCAAATCCATTTTAAAGCCATTTTTAAGGCATTTCGCGCATACATGAAATGAACACATTTTTCTCCAAAACTATAACAGATGCAAGCTTGTCCTGTTTGGTGGAGATGATATTTAATAAAATAAGTAGAAATCCACTAAAAGTTTTGTTTGGTTATCTTGCAATCCCGAGATAATCGTCTCCATGCTCCAAATCCATTTTAAAGCCATTTTTAAGGCATTTCGCGCATACATGAAATGAACACATTTTTCTCCAAAACTATAACAGATGCAAGCTTGTCCTGTTTGGTGGAGATGATATTTAATAAAATAAGTAGAAATCCACTAAAAGTTTTGTTTGGTTATCTTGCAATCCCGAGATAATCGTCTCCATGCTCCAAATCCATTTTAAAGCCATTTTTAAGGCATTTCGCGCATACATGAAATGAACACATTTTTCTCCAAAACTATAACAGATGCAAGCTTGTCCTGTTTGGTGGAGATGATATTTAATAAAATAAGTAGAAATCCACTAAAAGTTTTGTTTGGTTATCTTGCAATCCCGAGATAATCGTCTCCATGCTCCAAATCCATTTTAAAGCCATTTTTAAGGCATTTCGCGCATACATGAAATGAACACATTTTTCTCCAAAACTATAACAGATGCAAGCTTGTCCTGTTTGGTGGAGATGATATTTAATAAAATAAGTAGAAATCCACTAAAAGTTTTGTTTGGTTATCTTGCAATCCCGAGATAATCGTCTCCATGCTCCAAATCCATTTTAAAGCCATTTTTAAGGCATTTCGCGCATACATGAAATGAACACATTTTTCTCCAAAACTATAACAGATGCAAGCTTGTCCTGTTTGGTGGAGATGATATTTAATAAAATAAGTAGAAATCCACTAAAAGTTTTGTTTGGTTATCTTGCAATCCCGAGATAATCGTCTCCATGCTCCAAATCCATTTTAAAGCCATTTTTAAGGCATTTCGCGCATACATGAAATGAACACATTTTTCTCCAAAACTATAACAGATGCAAGCTTGTCCTGTTTGGTGGAGATGATATTTAATAAAATAAGTAGAAATCCACTAAAAGTTTTGTTTGGTTATCTTGCAATCCCGAGATAATCGTCTCCATGCTCCAAATCCATTTTAAAGCCATTTTTAAGGCATTTCGCGCATACATGAAATGAACACATTTTTCTCCAAAACTATAACAGATGCAAGCTTGTCCTGTTTGGTGGAGATGATATTTAATAAAATAAGTAGAAATCCACTAAAAGTTTTGTTTGGTTATCTTGCAATCCCGAGATAATCGTCTCCATGCTCCAAATCCATTTTAAAGCCATTTTTAAGGCATTTCGCGCATACATGAAATGAACACATTTTTCTCCAAAACTATAACAGATGCAAGCTTGTCCTGTTTGGTGGAGATGATATTTAATAAAATAAGTAGAAATCCACTAAAAGTTTTGTTTGGTTATCTTGCAATCCCGAGATAATCGTCTCCATGCTCCAAATCCATTTTAAAGCCATTTTTAAGGCATTTCGCGCATACATGAAATGAACACATTTTTCTCCAAAACTATAACAGATGCAAGCTTGTCCTGTTTGGTGGAGATGATATTTAATAAAATAAGTAGAAATCCACTAAAAGTTTTGTTTGGTTATCTTGCAATCCCGAGATAATCGTCTCCATGCTCCAAATCCATTTTAAAGCCATTTTTAAGGCATTTCGCGCATACATGAAATGAACACATTTTTCTCCAAAACTATAACAGATGCAAGCTTGTCCTGTTTGGTGGAGATGATATTTAATAAAATAAGTAGAAATCCACTAAAAGTTTTGTTTGGTTATCTTGCAATCCCGAGATAATCGTCTCCATGCTCCAAATCCATTTTAAAGCCATTTTTAAGGCATTTCGCGCATACATGAAATGAACACATTTTTCTCCAAAACTATAACAGATGCAAGCTTGTCCTGTTTGGTGGAGATGATATTTAATAAAATAAGTAGAAATCCACTAAAAGTTTTGTTTGGTTATCTTGCAATCCCGAGATAATCGTCTCCATGCTCCAAATCCATTTTAAAGCCATTTTTAAGGCATTTCGCGCATACATGAAATGAACACATTTTTCTCCAAAACTATAACAGATGCAAGCTTGTCCTGTTTGGTGGAGATGATATTTAATAAAATAAGTAGAAATCCACTAAAAGTTTTGTTTGGTTATCTTGCAATCCCGAGATAATCGTCTCCATGCTCCAAATCCATTTTAAAGCCATTTTTAAGGCATTTCGCGCATACATGAAATGAACACATTTTTCTCCAAAACTATAACAGATGCAAGCTTGTCCTGTTTGGTGGAGATGATATTTAATAAAATAAGTAGAAATCCACTAAAAGTTTTGTTTGGTTATCTTGCAATCCCGAGATAATCGTCTCCATGCTCCAAATCCATTTTAAAGCCATTTTTAAGGCATTTCGCGCATACATGAAATGAACACATTTTTCTCCAAAACTATAACAGATGCAAGCTTGTCCTGTTTGGTGGAGATGATATTTAATAAAATAAGTAGAAATCCACTAAAAGTTTTGTTTGGTTATCTTGCAATCCCGAGATAATCGTCTCCATGCTCCAAATCCATTTTAAAGCCATTTTTAAGGCATTTCGCGCATACATGAAATGAACACATTTTTCTCCAAAACTATAACAGATGCAAGCTTGTCCTGTTTGGTGGAGATGATATTTAATAAAATAAGTAGAAATCCACTAAAAGTTTTGTTTGGTTATCTTGCAATCCCGAGATAATCGTCTCCATGCTCCAAATCCATTTTAAAGCCATTTTTAAGGCATTTCGCGCATACATGAAATGAACACATTTTTCTCCAAAACTATAACAGATGCAAGCTTGTCCTGTTTGGTGGAGATGATATTTAATAAAATAAGTAGAAATCCACTAAAAGTTTTGTTTGGTTATCTTGCAATCCCGAGATAATCGTCTCCATGCTCCAAATCCATTTTAAAGCCATTTTTAAGGCATTTCGCGCATACATGAAATGAACACATTTTTCTCCAAAACTATAACAGATGCAAGCTTGTCCTGTTTGGTGGAGATGATATTTAATAAAATAAGTAGAAATCCACTAAAAGTTTTGTTTGGTTATCTTGCAATCCCGAGATAATCGTCTCCATGCTCCAAATCCATTTTAAAGCCATTTTTAAGGCATTTCGCGCATACATGAAATGAACACATTTTTCTCCAAAACTATAACAGATGCAAGCTTGTCCTGTTTGGTGGAGATGATATTTAATAAAATAAGTAGAAATCCACTAAAAGTTTTGTTTGGTTATCTTGCAATCCCGAGATAATCGTCTCCATGCTCCAAATCCATTTTAAAGCCATTTTTAAGGCATTTCGCGCATACATGAAATGAACACATTTTTCTCCAAAACTATAACAGATGCAAGCTTGTCCTGTTTGGTGGAGATGATATTTAATAAAATAAGTAGAAATCCACTAAAAGTTTTGTTTGGTTATCTTGCAATCCCGAGATAATCGTCTCCATGCTCCAAATCCATTTTAAAGCCATTTTTAAGGCATTTCGCGCATACATGAAATGAACACATTTTTCTCCAAAACTATAACAGATGCAAGCTTGTCCTGTTTGGTGGAGATGATATTTAATAAAATAAGTAGAAATCCACTAAAAGTTTTGTTTGGTTATCTTGCAATCCCGAGATAATCGTCTCCATGCTCCAAATCCATTTTAAAGCCATTTTTAAGGCATTTCGCGCATACATGAAATGAACACATTTTTCTCCAAAACTATAACAGATGCAAGCTTGTCCTGTTTGGTGGAGATGATATTTAATAAAATAAGTAGAAATCCACTAAAAGTTTTGTTTGGTTATCTTGCAATCCCGAGATAATCGTCTCCATGCTCCAAATCCATTTTAAAGCCATTTTTAAGGCATTTCGCGCATACATGAAATGAACACATTTTTCTCCAAAACTATAACAGATGCAAGCTTGTCCTGTTTGGTGGAGATGATATTTAATAAAATAAGTAGAAATCCACTAAAAGTTTTGTTTGGTTATCTTGCAATCCCGAGATAATCGTCTCCATGCTCCAAATCCATTTTAAAGCCATTTTTAAGGCATTTCGCGCATACATGAAATGAACACATTTTTCTCCAAAACTATAACAGATGCAAGCTTGTCCTGTTTGGTGGAGATGATATTTAATAAAATAAGTAGAAATCCACTAAAAGTTTTGTTTGGTTATCTTGCAATCCCGAGATAATCGTCTCCATGCTCCAAATCCATTTTAAAGCCATTTTTAAGGCATTTCGCGCATACATGAAATGAACACATTTTTCTCCAAAACTATAACAGATGCAAGCTTGTCCTGTTTGGTGGAGATGATATTTAATAAAATAAGTAGAAATCCACTAAAAGTTTTGTTTGGTTATCTTGCAATCCCGAGATAATCGTCTCCATGCTCCAAATCCATTTTAAAGCCATTTTTAAGGCATTTCGCGCATACATGAAATGAACACATTTTTCTCCAAAACTATAACAGATGCAAGCTTGTCCTGTTTGGTGGAGATGATATTTAATAAAATAAGTAGAAATCCACTAAAAGTTTTGTTTGGTTATCTTGCAATCCCGAGATAATCGTCTCCATGCTCCAAATCCATTTTAAAGCCATTTTTAAGGCATTTCGCGCATACATGAAATGAACACATTTTTCTCCAAAACTATAACAGATGCAAGCTTGTCCTGTTTGGTGGAGATGATATTTAATAAAATAAGTAGAAATCCACTAAAAGTTTTGTTTGGTTATCTTGCAATCCCGAGATAATCGTCTCCATGCTCCAAATCCATTTTAAAGCCATTTTTAAGGCATTTCGCGCATACATGAAATGAACACATTTTTCTCCAAAACTATAACAGATGCAAGCTTGTCCTGTTTGGTGGAGATGATATTTAATAAAATAAGTAGAAATCCACTAAAAGTTTTGTTTGGTTATCTTGCAATCCCGAGATAATCGTCTCCATGCTCCAAATCCATTTTAAAGCCATTTTTAAGGCATTTCGCGCATACATGAAATGAACACATTTTTCTCCAAAACTATAACAGATGCAAGCTTGTCCTGTTTGGTGGAGATGATATTTAATAAAATAAGTAGAAATCCACTAAAAGTTTTGTTTGGTTATCTTGCAATCCCGAGATAATCGTCTCCATGCTCCAAATCCATTTTAAAGCCATTTTTAAGGCATTTCGCGCATACATGAAATGAACACATTTTTCTCCAAAACTATAACAGATGCAAGCTTGTCCTGTTTGGTGGAGATGATATTTAATAAAATAAGTAGAAATCCACTAAAAGTTTTGTTTGGTTATCTTGCAATCCCGAGATAATCGTCTCCATGCTCCAAATCCATTTTAAAGCCATTTTTAAGGCATTTCGCGCATACATGAAATGAACACATTTTTCTCCAAAACTATAACAGATGCAAGCTTGTCCTGTTTGGTGGAGATGATATTTAATAAAATAAGTAGAAATCCACTAAAAGTTTTGTTTGGTTATCTTGCAATCCCGAGATAATCGTCTCCATGCTCCAAATCCATTTTAAAGCCATTTTTAAGGCATTTCGCGCATACATGAAATGAACACATTTTTCTCCAAAACTATAACAGATGCAAGCTTGTCCTGTTTGGTGGAGATGATATTTAATAAAATAAGTAGAAATCCACTAAAAGTTTTGTTTGGTTATCTTGCAATCCCGAGATAATCGTCTCCATGCTCCAAATCCATTTTAAAGCCATTTTTAAGGCATTTCGCGCATACATGAAATGAACACATTTTTCTCCAAAACTATAACAGATGCAAGCTTGTCCTGTTTGGTGGAGATGATATTTAATAAAATAAGTAGAAATCCACTAAAAGTTTTGTTTGGTTATCTTGCAATCCCGAGATAATCGTCTCCATGCTCCAAATCCATTTTAAAGCCATTTTTAAGGCATTTCGCGCATACATGAAATGAACACATTTTTCTCCAAAACTATAACAGATGCAAGCTTGTCCTGTTTGGTGGAGATGATATTTAATAAAATAAGTAGAAATCCACTAAAAGTTTTGTTTGGTTATCTTGCAATCCCGAGATAATCGTCTCCATGCTCCAAATCCATTTTAAAGCCATTTTTAAGGCATTTCGCGCATACATGAAATGAACACATTTTTCTCCAAAACTATAACAGATGCAAGCTTGTCCTGTTTGGTGGAGATGATATTTAATAAAATAAGTAGAAATCCACTAAAAGTTTTGTTTGGTTATCTTGCAATCCCGAGATAATCGTCTCCATGCTCCAAATCCATTTTAAAGCCATTTTTAAGGCATTTCGCGCATACATGAAATGAACACATTTTTCTCCAAAACTATAACAGATGCAAGCTTGTCCTGTTTGGTGGAGATGATATTTAAAAAATAAGTAGAAATCCACTAAAAGTTTTGTTTGGTTATCTTGCAATCCCGAGATAATCGTCTCCATGCTCCAAATCCATTTTAAAGCCATTTTTAAGGCATTTCGCGCATACATGAAATGAACACATTTTTCTCCAAAACTATAACAGATGCAAGCTTGTCCTGTTTGGTGGAGATGATATTTAATAAAATAAGTAGAAATCCACTAAAAGTTTTGTTTGGTTATCTTGCAATCCCGAGATAATCGTCTCCATGCTCCAAATCCATTTTAAAGCCATTTTTAAGGCATTTCGCGCATACATGAAATGAACACATTTTTCTCCAAAACTATAACAGATGCAAGCTTGTGCCTGTTTGGTGGAGATGATATTTAATAAAATAAGTAGAAATCCACTAAAAGTTTTGTTTGGTTATCTTGCAATCCCGAGATAATCGTCTCCATGCTCCAAATCCATTTTAAAGCCATTTTTAAGGCATTTCGCGCATACATGAAATGAACACATTTTTCTCCAAAACTATAACAGATGCAAGCTTGTCCTGTTTGGTGGAGATGATATTTAATAAAATAAGTAGAAATCCACTAAAAGTTTTGTTTGGTTATCTTGCAATCCCGAGATAATCGTCTCCATGCTCCAAATCCATTTTAAAGCCATTTTTAAGGCATTTCGCGCATACATGAAATGAACACATTTTTCTCCAAAACTATAACAGATGCAAGCTTGTCCTGTTTGGTGGAGATGATATTTAATAAAATAAGTAGAAATCCACTAAAAGTTTTGTTTGGTTATCTTGCAATCCCGAGATAATCGTCTCCATGCTCCAAATCCATTTTAAAGCCATTTTTAAGGCATTTCGCGCATACATGAAATGAACACATTTTTCTCCAAAACTATAACAGATGCAAGCTTGTCCTGTTTGGTGGAGATGATATTTAATAAAATAAGTAGAAATCCACTAAAAGTTTTGTTTGGTTATCTTGCAATCCCGAGATAATCGTCTCCATGCTCCAAATCCATTTTAAAGCCATTTTTAAGGCATTTCGCGCATACATGAAATGAACACATTTTTCTCCAAAACTATAACAGATGCAAGCTTGTCCTGTTTGGTGGAGATGATATTTAATAAAATAAGTAGAAATCCACTAAAAGTTTTGTTTGGTTATCTTGCAATCCCGAGATAATCGTCTCCATGCTCCAAATCCATTTTAAAGCCATTTTTAAGGCATTTCGCGCATACATGAAATGAACACATTTTTCTCCAAAACTATAACAGATGCAAGCTTGTCCTGTTTGGTGGAGATGATATTTAATAAAATAAGTAGAAATCCACTAAAAGTTTTGTTTGGTTATCTTGCAATCCCGAGATAATCGTCTCCATGCTCCAAATCCATTTTAAAGCCATTTTTAAGGCATTTCGCGCATACATGAAATGAACACATTTTTCTCCAAAACTATAACAGATGCAAGCTTGTCCTGTTTGGTGGAGATGATATTTAATAAAATAAGTAGAAATCCACTAAAAGTTTTGTTTGGTTATCTTGCAATCCCGAGATAATCGTCTCCATGCTCCAAATCCATTTTAAAGCCATTTTTAAGGCATTTCGCGCATACATGAAATGAACACATTTTTCTCCAAAACTATAACAGATGCAAGCTTGTCCTGTTTGGTGGAGATGATATTTAATAAAATAAGTAGAAATCCACTAAAAGTTTTGTTTGGTTATCTTGCAATCCCGAGATAATCGTCTCCATGCTCCAAATCCATTTTAAAGCCATTTTTAAGGCATTTCGCGCATACATGAAATGAACACATTTTTCTCCAAAACTATAACAGATGCAAGCTTGTCCTGTTTGGTGGAGATGATATTTAATAAAATAAGTAGAAATCCACTAAAAGTTTTGTTTGGTTATCTTGCAATCCCGAGATAATCGTCTCCATGCTCCAAATCCATTTTAAAGCCATTTTTAAGGCATTTCGCGCATACATGAAATGAACACATTTTTCTCCAAAACTATAACAGATGCAAGCTTGTCCTGTTTGGTGGAGATGATATTTAATAAAATAAGTAGAAATCCACTAAAAGTTTTGTTTGGTTATCTTGCAATCCCGAGATAATCGTCTCCATGCTCCAAATCCATTTTAAAGCCATTTTTAAGGCATTTCGCGCATACATGAAATGAACACATTTTTCTCCAAAACTATAACAGATGCAAGCTTGTCCTGTTTGGTGGAGATGATATTTAATAAAATAAGTAGAAATCCACTAAAAGTTTTGTTTGGTTATCTTGCAATCCCGAGATAATCGTCTCCATGCTCCAAATCCATTTTAAAGCCATTTTTAAGGCATTTCGCGCATACATGAAATGAACACATTTTTCTCCAAAACTATAACAGATGCAAGCTTGTCCTGTTTGGTGGAGATGATATTTAATAAAATAAGTAGAAATCCACTAAAAGTTTTGTTTGGTTATCTTGCAATCCCGAGATAATCGTCTCCATGCTCCAAATCCATTTTAAAGCCATTTTTAAGGCATTTCGCGCATACATGAAATGAACACATTTTTCTCCAAAACTATAACAGATGCAAGCTTGTCCTGTTTGGTGGAGATGATATTTAATAAAATAAGTAGAAATCCACTAAAAGTTTTGTTTGGTTATCTTGCAATCCCGAGATAATCGTCTCCATGCTCCAAATCCATTTTAAAGCCATTTTTAAGGCATTTCGCGCATACATGAAATGAACACATTTTTCTCCAAAACTATAACAGATGCAAGCTTGTCCTGTTTGGTGGAGATGATATTTAATAAAATAAGTAGAAATCCACTAAAAGTTTTGTTTGGTTATCTTGCAATCCCGAGATAATCGTCTCCATGCTCCAAATCCATTTTAAAGCCATTTTTAAGGCATTTCGCGCATACATGAAATGAACACATTTTTCTCCAAAACTATAACAGATGCAAGCTTGTCCTGTTTGGTGGAGATGATATTTAATAAAATAAGTAGAAATCCACTAAAAGTTTTGTTTGGTTATCTTGCAATCCCGAGATAATCGTCTCCATGCTCCAAATCCATTTTAAAGCCATTTTTAAGGCATTTCGCGCATACATGAAATGAACACATTTTTCTCCAAAACTATAACAGATGCAAGCTTGTCCTGTTTGGTGGAGATGATATTTAATAAAATAAGTAGAAATCCACTAAAAGTTTTGTTTGGTTATCTTGCAATCCCGAGATAATCGTCTCCATGCTCCAAATCCATTTTAAAGCCATTTTTAAGGCATTTCGCGCATACATGAAATGAACACATTTTTCTCCAAAACTATAACAGATGCAAGCTTGTCCTGTTTGGTGGAGATGATATTTAATAAAATAAGTAGAAATCCACTAAAAGTTTTGTTTGGTTATCTTGCAATCCCGAGATAATCGTCTCCATGCTCCAAATCCATTTTAAAGCCATTTTTAAGGCATTTCGCGCATACATGAAATGAACACATTTTTCTCCAAAACTATAACAGATGCAAGCTTGTCCTGTTTGGTGGAGATGATATTTAATAAAATAAGTAGAAATCCACTAAAAGTTTTGTTTGGTTATCTTGCAATCCCGAGATAATCGTCTCCATGCTCCAAATCCATTTTAAAGCCATTTTTAAGGCATTTCGCGCATACATGAAATGAACACATTTTTCTCCAAAACTATAACAGATGCAAGCTTGTCCTGTTTGGTGGAGATGATATTTAATAAAATAAGTAGAAATCCACTAAAAGTTTTGTTTGGTTATCTTGCAATCCCGAGATAATCGTCTCCATGCTCCAAATCCATTTTAAAGCCATTTTTAAGGCATTTCGCGCATACATGAAATGAACACATTTTTCTCCAAAACTATAACAGATGCAAGCTTGTCCTGTTTGGTGGAGATGATATTTAATAAAATAAGTAGAAATCCACTAAAAGTTTTGTTTGGTTATCTTGCAATCCCGAGATAATCGTCTCCATGCTCCAAATCCATTTTAAAGCCATTTTTAAGGCATTTCGCGCATACATGAAATGAACACATTTTTCTCCAAAACTATAACAGATGCAAGCTTGTCCTGTTTGGTGGAGATGATATTTAATAAAATAAGTAGAAATCCACTAAAAGTTTTGTTTGGTTATCTTGCAATCCCGAGATAATCGTCTCCATGCTCCAAATCCATTTTAAAGCCATTTTTAAGGCATTTCGCGCATACATGAAATGAACACATTTTTCTCCAAAACTATAACAGATGCAAGCTTGTCCTGTTTGGTGGAGATGATATTTAATAAAATAAGTAGAAATCCACTAAAAGTTTTGTTTGGTTATCTTGCAATCCCGAGATAATCGTCTCCATGCTCCAAATCCATTTTAAAGCCATTTTTAAGGCATTTCGCGCATACATGAAATGAACACATTTTTCTCCAAAACTATAACAGATGCAAGCTTGTCCTGTTTGGTGGAGATGATATTTAATAAAATAAGTAGAAATCCACTAAAAGTTTTGTTTGGTTATCTTGCAATCCCGAGATAATCGTCTCCATGCTCCAAATCCATTTTAAAGCCATTTTTAAGGCATTTCGCGCATACATGAAATGAACACATTTTTCTCCAAAACTATAACAGATGCAAGCTTGTCCTGTTTGGTGGAGATGATATTTAATAAAATAAGTAGAAATCCACGTAAAAGTTTTGTTTGGTTATCTTGCAATCCCGAGATAATCGTCTCCATGCTCCAAATCCATTTTAAAGCCATTTTTAAGGCATTTCGCGCATACATGAAATGAACACATTTTTCTCCAAAACTATAACAGATGCAAGCTTGTCCTGTTTGGTGGAGATGATATTTAATAAAATAAGTAGAAATCCACTAAAAGTTTTGTTTGGTTATCTTGCAATCCCGAGATAATCGTCTCCATGCTCCAAATCCATTTTAAAGCCATTTTTAAGGCATTTCGCGCATACATGAAATGAACACATTTTTCTCCAAAACTATAACAGATGCAAGCTTGTCCTGTTTGGTGGAGATGATATTTAATAAAATAAGTAGAAATCCACTAAAAGTTTTGTTTGGTTATCTTGCAATCCCGAGATAATCGTCTCCATGCTCCAAATCCATTTTAAAGCCATTTTTAAGGCATTTCGCGCATACATGAAATGAACACATTTTTCTCCAAAACTATAACAGATGCAAGCTTGTCCTGTTTGGTGGAGATGATATTTAATAAAATAAGTAGAAATCCACTAAAAGTTTTGTTTGGTTATCTTGCAATCCCGAGATAATCGTCTCCATGCTCCAAATCCATTTTAAAGCCATTTTTAAGGCATTTCGCGCATACATGAAATGAACACATTTTTCTCCAAAACTATAACAGATGCAAGCTTGTCCTGTTTGGTGGAGATGATATTTAATAAAATAAGTAGAAATCCACTAAAAGTTTTGTTTGGTTATCTTGCAATCCCGAGATAATCGTCTCCATGCTCCAAATCCATTTTAAAGCCATTTTTAAGGCATTTCGCGCATACATGAAATGAACACATTTTTCTCCAAAACTATAACAGATGCAAGCTTGTCCTGTTTGGTGGAGATGATATTTAATAAAATAAGTAGAAATCCACTAAAAGTTTTGTTTGGTTATCTTGCAATCCCGAGATAATCGTCTCCATGCTCCAAATCCATTTTAAAGCCATTTTTAAGGCATTTCGCGCATACATGAAATGAACACATTTTTCTCCAAAACTATAACAGATGCAAGCTTGTCCTGTTTGGTGGAGATGATATTTAATAAAATAAGTAGAAATCCACTAAAAGTTTTGTTTGGTTATCTTGCAATCCCGAGATAATCGTCTCCATGCTCCAAATCCATTTTAAAGCCATTTTTAAGGCATTTCGCGCATACATGAAATGAACACATTTTTCTCCAAAACTATAACAGATGCAAGCTTGTCCTGTTTGGTGGAGATGATATTTAATAAAATAAGTAGAAATCCACTAAAAGTTTTGTTTGGTTATCTTGCAATCCCGAGATAATCGTCTCCATGCTCCAAATCCATTTTAAAGCCATTTTTAAGGCATTTCGCGCATACATGAAATGAACACATTTTTCTCCAAAACTATAACAGATGCAAGCTTGTCCTGTTTGGTGGAGATGATATTTAATAAAATAAGTAGAAATCCACTAAAAGTTTTGTTTGGTTATCTTGCAATCCCGAGATAATCGTCTCCATGCTCCAAATCCATTTTAAAGCCATTTTTAAGGCATTTCGCGCATACATGAAATGAACACATTTTTCTCCAAAACTATAACAGATGCAAGCTTGTCCTGTTTGGTGGAGATGATATTTAATAAAATAAGTAGAAATCCACTAAAAGTTTTGTTTGGTTATCTTGCAATCCCGAGATAATCGTCTCCATGCTCCAAATCCATTTTAAAGCCATTTTTAAGGCATTTCGCGCATACATGAAATGAACACATTTTTCTCCAAAACTATAACAGATGCAAGCTTGTCCTGTTTGGTGGAGATGATATTTAATAAAATAAGTAGAAATCCACTAAAAGTTTTGTTTGGTTATCTTGCAATCCCGAGATAATCGTCTCCATGCTCCAAATCCATTTTAAAGCCATTTTTAAGGCATTTCGCGCATACATGAAATGAACACATTTTTCTCCAAAACTATAACAGATGCAAGCTTGTCCTGTTTGGTGGAGATGATATTTAATAAAATAAGTAGAAATCCACTAAAAGTTTTGTTTGGTTATCTTGCAATCCCGAGATAATCGTCTCCATGCTCCAAATCCATTTTAAAGCCATTTTTAAGGCATTTCGCGCATACATGAAATGAACACATTTTTCTCCAAAACTATAACAGATGCAAGCTTGTCCTGTTTGGTGGAGATGATATTTAATAAAATAAGTAGAAATCCACTAAAAGTTTTGTTTGGTTATCTTGCAATCCCGAGATAATCGTCTCCATGCTCCAAATCCATTTTAAAGCCATTTTTAAGGCATTTCGCGCATACATGAAATGAACACATTTTTCTCCAAAACTATAACAGATGCAAGCTTGTCCTGTTTGGTGGAGATGATATTTAATAAAATAAGTAGAAATCCACTAAAAGTTTTGTTTGGTTATCTTGCAATCCCGAGATAATCGTCTCCATGCTCCAAATCCATTTTAAAGCCATTTTTAAGGCATTTCGCGCATACATGAAATGAACACATTTTTCTCCAAAACTATAACAGATGCAAGCTTGTCCTGTTTGGTGGAGATGATATTTAATAAAATAAGTAGAAATCCACTAAAAGTTTTGTTTGGTTATCTTGCAATCCCGAGATAATCGTCTCCATGCTCCAAATCCATTTTAAAGCCATTTTTAAGGCATTTCGCGCATACATGAAATGAACACATTTTTCTCCAAAACTATAACAGATGCAAGCTTGTCCTGTTTGGTGGAGATGATATTTAATAAAATAAGTAGAAATCCACTAAAAGTTTTGTTTGGTTATCTTGCAATCCCGAGATAATCGTCTCCATGCTCCAAATCCATTTTAAAGCCATTTTTAAGGCATTTCGCGCATACATGAAATGAACACATTTTTCTCCAAAACTATAACAGATGCAAGCTTGTCCTGTTTGGTGGAGATGATATTTAATAAAATAAGTAGAAATCCACTAAAAGTTTTGTTTGGTTATCTTGCAATCCCGAGATAATCGTCTCCATGCTCCAAATCCATTTTAAAGCCATTTTTAAGGCATTTCGCGCATACATGAAATGAACACATTTTTCTCCAAAACTATAACAGATGCAAGCTTGTCCTGTTTGGTGGAGATGATATTTAATAAAATAAGTAGAAATCCACTAAAAGTTTTGTTTGGTTATCTTGCAATCCCGAGATAATCGTCTCCATGCTCCAAATCCATTTTAAAGCCATTTTTAAGGCATTTCGCGCATACATGAAATGAACACATTTTTCTCCAAAACTATAACAGATGCAAGCTTGTCCTGTTTGGTGGAGATGATATTTAATAAAATAAGTAGAAATCCACTAAAAGTTTTGTTTGGTTATCTTGCAATCCCGAGATAATCGTCTCCATGCTCCAAATCCATTTTAAAGCCATTTTTAAGGCATTTCGCGCATACATGAAATGAACACATTTTTCTCCAAAACTATAACAGATGCAAGCTTGTCCTGTTTGGTGGAGATGATATTTAATAAAATAAGTAGAAATCCACTAAAAGTTTTGTTTGGTTATCTTGCAATCCCGAGATAATCGTCTCCATGCTCCAAATCCATTTTAAAGCCATTTTTAAGGCATTTCGCGCATACATGAAATGAACACATTTTTCTCCAAAACTATAACAGATGCAAGCTTGTCCTGTTTGGTGGAGATGATATTTAATAAAATAAGTAGAAATCCACTAAAAGTTTTGTTTGGTTATCTTGCAATCCCGAGATAATCGTCTCCATGCTCCAAATCCATTTTAAAGCCATTTTTAAGGCATTTCGCGCATACATGAAATGAACACATTTTTCTCCAAAACTATAACAGATGCAAGCTTGTCCTGTTTGGTGGAGATGATATTTAATAAAATAAGTAGAAATCCACTAAAAGTTTTGTTTGGTTATCTTGCAATCCCGAGATAATCGTCTCCATGCTCCAAATCCATTTTAAAGCCATTTTTAAGGCATTTCGCGCATACATGAAATGAACACATTTTTCTCCAAAACTATAACAGATGCAAGCTTGTCCTGTTTGGTGGAGATGATATTTAATAAAATAAGTAGAAATCCACTAAAAGTTTTGTTTGGTTATCTTGCAATCCCGAGATAATCGTCTCCATGCTCCAAATCCATTTTAAAGCCATTTTTAAGGCATTTCGCGCATACATGAAATGAACACATTTTTCTCCAAAACTATAACAGATGCAAGCTTGTCCTGTTTGGTGGAGATGATATTTAATAAAATAAGTAGAAATCCACTAAAAGTTTTGTTTGGTTATCTTGCAATCCCGAGATAATCGTCTCCATGCTCCAAATCCATTTTAAAGCCATTTTTAAGGCATTTCGCGCATACATGAAATGAACACATTTTTCTCCAAAACTATAACAGATGCAAGCTTGTCCTGTTTGGTGGAGATGATATTTAATAAAATAAGTAGAAATCCACTAAAAGTTTTGTTTGGTTATCTTGCAATCCCGAGATAATCGTCTCCATGCTCCAAATCCATTTTAAAGCCATTTTTAAGGCATTTCGCGCATACATGAAATGAACACATTTTTCTCCAAAACTATAACAGATGCAAGCTTGTCCTGTTTGGTGGAGATGATATTTAATAAAATAAGTAGAAATCCACTAAAAGTTTTGTTTGGTTATCTTGCAATCCCGAGATAATCGTCTCCATGCTCCAAATCCATTTTAAAGCCATTTTTAAGGCATTTCGCGCATACATGAAATGAACACATTTTTCTCCAAAACTATAACAGATGCAAGCTTGTCCTGTTTGGTGGAGATGATATTTAATAAAATAAGTAGAAATCCACTAAAAGTTTTGTTTGGTTATCTTGCAATCCCGAGATAATCGTCTCCATGCTCCAAATCCATTTTAAAGCCATTTTTAAGGCATTTCGCGCATACATGAAATGAACACATTTTTCTCCAAAACTATAACAGATGCAAGCTTGTCCTGTTTGGTGGAGATGATATTTAATAAAATAAGTAGAAATCCACTAAAAGTTTTGTTTGGTTATCTTGCAATCCCGAGATAATCGTCTCCATGCTCCAAATCCATTTTAAAGCCATTTTTAAGGCATTTCGCGCATACATGAAATGAACACATTTTTCTCCAAAACTATAACAGATGCAAGCTTGTCCTGTTTGGTGGAGATGATATTTAATAAAATAAGTAGAAATCCACTAAAAGTTTTGTTTGGTTATCTTGCAATCCCGAGATAATCGTCTCCATGCTCCAAATCCATTTTAAAGCCATTTTTAAGGCATTTCGCGCATACATGAAATGAACACATTTTTCTCCAAAACTATAACAGATGCAAGCTTGTCCTGTTTGGTGGAGATGATATTTAATAAAATAAGTAGAAATCCACTAAAAGTTTTGTTTGGTTATCTTGCAATCCCGAGATAATCGTCTCCATGCTCCAAATCCATTTTAAAGCCATTTTTAAGGCATTTCGCGCATACATGAAATGAACACATTTTTCTCCAAAACTATAACAGATGCAAGCTTGTCCTGTTTGGTGGAGATGATATTTAATAAAATAAGTAGAAATCCACTAAAAGTTTTGTTTGGTTATCTTGCAATCCCGAGATAATCGTCTCCATGCTCCAAATCCATTTTAAAGCCATTTTTAAGGCATTTCGCGCATACATGAAATGAACACATTTTTCTCCAAAACTATAACAGATGCAAGCTTGTCCTGTTTGGTGGAGATGATATTTAATAAAATAAGTAGAAATCCACTAAAAGTTTTGTTTGGTTATCTTGCAATCCCGAGATAATCGTCTCCATGCTCCAAATCCATTTTAAAGCCATTTTTAAGGCATTTCGCGCATACATGAAATGAACACATTTTTCTCCAAAACTATAACAGATGCAAGCTTGTCCTGTTTGGTGGAGATGATATTTAATAAAATAAGTAGAAATCCACTAAAAGTTTTGTTTGGTTATCTTGCAATCCCGAGATAATCGTCTCCATGCTCCAAATCCATTTTAAAGCCATTTTTAAGGCATTTCGCGCATACATGAAATGAACACATTTTTCTCCAAAACTATAACAGATGCAAGCTTGTCCTGTTTGGTGGAGATGATATTTAATAAAATAAGTAGAAATCCACTAAAAGTTTTGTTTGGTTATCTTGCAATCCCGAGATAATCGTCTCCATGCTCCAAATCCATTTTAAAGCCATTTTTAAGGCATTTCGCGCATACATGAAATGAACACATTTTTCTCCAAAACTATAACAGATGCAAGCTTGTCCTGTTTGGTGGAGATGATATTTAATAAAATAAGTAGAAATCCACTAAAAGTTTTGTTTGGTTATCTTGCAATCCCGAGATAATCGTCTCCATGCTCCAAATCCATTTTAAAGCCATTTTTAAGGCATTTCGCGCATACATGAAATGAACACATTTTTCTCCAAAACTATAACAGATGCAAGCTTGTCCTGTTTGGTGGAGATGATATTTAATAAAATAAGTAGAAATCCACTAAAAGTTTTGTTTGGTTATCTTGCAATCCCGAGATAATCGTCTCCATGCTCCAAATCCATTTTAAAGCCATTTTTAAGGCATTTCGCGCATACATGAAATGAACACATTTTTCTCCAAAACTATAACAGATGCAAGCTTGTCCTGTTTGGTGGAGATGATATTTAATAAAATAAGTAGAAATCCACTAAAAGTTTTGTTTGGTTATCTTGCAATCCCGAGATAATCGTCTCCATGCTCCAAATCCATTTTAAAGCCATTTTTAAGGCATTTCGCGCATACATGAAATGAACACATTTTTCTCCAAAACTATAACAGATGCAAGCTTGTCCTGTTTGGTGGAGATGATATTTAATAAAATAAGTAGAAATCCACTAAAAGTTTTGTTTGGTTATCTTGCAATCCCGAGATAATCGTCTCCATGCTCCAAATCCATTTTAAAGCCATTTTTAAGGCATTTCGCGCATACATGAAATGAACACATTTTTCTCCAAAACTATAACAGATGCAAGCTTGTCCTGTTTGGTGGAGATGATATTTAATAAAATAAGTAGAAATCCACTAAAAGTTTTGTTTGGTTATCTTGCAATCCCGAGATAATCGTCTCCATGCTCCAAATCCATTTTAAAGCCATTTTTAAGGCATTTCGCGCATACATGAAATGAACACATTTTTCTCCAAAACTATAACAGATGCAAGCTTGTCCTGTTTGGTGGAGATGATATTTAATAAAATAAGTAGAAATCCACTAAAAGTTTTGTTTGGTTATCTTGCAATCCCGAGATAATCGTCTCCATGCTCCAAATCCATTTTAAAGCCATTTTTAAGGCATTTCGCGCATACATGAAATGAACACATTTTTCTCCAAAACTATAACAGATGCAAGCTTGTCCTGTTTGGTGGAGATGATATTTAATAAAATAAGTAGAAATCCACTAAAAGTTTTGTTTGGTTATCTTGCAATCCCGAGATAATCGTCTCCATGCTCCAAATCCATTTTAAAGCCATTTTTAAGGCATTTCGCGCATACATGAAATGAACACATTTTTCTCCAAAACTATAACAGATGCAAGCTTGTCCTGTTTGGTGGAGATGATATTTAATAAAATAAGTAGAAATCCACTAAAAGTTTTGTTTGGTTATCTTGCAATCCCGAGATAATCGTCTCCATGCTCCAAATCCATTTTAAAGCCATTTTTAAGGCATTTCGCGCATACATGAAATGAACACATTTTTCTCCAAAACTATAACAGATGCAAGCTTGTCCTGTTTGGTGGAGATGATATTTAATAAAATAAGTAGAAATCCACTAAAAGTTTTGTTTGGTTATCTTGCAATCCCGAGATAATCGTCTCCATGCTCCAAATCCATTTTAAAGCCATTTTTAAGGCATTTCGCGCATACATGAAATGAACACATTTTTCTCCAAAACTATAACAGATGCAAGCTTGTCCTGTTTGGTGGAGATGATATTTAATAAAATAAGTAGAAATCCACTAAAAGTTTTGTTTGGTTATCTTGCAATCCCGAGATAATCGTCTCCATGCTCCAAATCCATTTTAAAGCCATTTTTAAGGCATTTCGCGCATACATGAAATGAACACATTTTTCTCCAAAACTATAACAGATGCAAGCTTGTCCTGTTTGGTGGAGATGATATTTAATAAAATAAGTAGAAATCCACTAAAAGTTTTGTTTGGTTATCTTGCAATCCCGAGATAATCGTCTCCATGCTCCAAATCCATTTTAAAGCCATTTTTAAGGCATTTCGCGCATACATGAAATGAACACATTTTTCTCCAAAACTATAACAGATGCAAGCTTGTCCTGTTTGGTGGAGATGATATTTAATAAAATAAGTAGAAATCCACTAAAAGTTTTGTTTGGTTATCTTGCAATCCCGAGATAATCGTCTCCATGCTCCAAATCCATTTTAAAGCCATTTTTAAGGCATTTCGCGCATACATGAAATGAACACATTTTTCTCCAAAACTATAACAGATGCAAGCTTGTCCTGTTTGGTGGAGATGATATTTAATAAAATAAGTAGAAATCCACTAAAAGTTTTGTTTGGTTATCTTGCAATCCCGAGATAATCGTCTCCATGCTCCAAATCCATTTTAAAGCCATTTTTAAGGCATTTCGCGCATACATGAAATGAACACATTTTTCTCCAAAACTATAACAGATGCAAGCTTGTCCTGTTTGGTGGAGATGATATTTAATAAAATAAGTAGAAATCCACTAAAAGTTTTGTTTGGTTATCTTGCAATCCCGAGATAATCGTCTCCATGCTCCAAATCCATTTTAAAGCCATTTTTAAGGCATTTCGCGCATACATGAAATGAACACATTTTTCTCCAAAACTATAACAGATGCAAGCTTGTCCTGTTTGGTGGAGATGATATTTAATAAAATAAGTAGAAATCCACTAAAAGTTTTGTTTGGTTATCTTGCAATCCCGAGATAATCGTCTCCATGCTCCAAATCCATTTTAAAGCCATTTTTAAGGCATTTCGCGCATACATGAAATGAACACATTTTTCTCCAAAACTATAACAGATGCAAGCTTGTCCTGTTTGGTGGAGATGATATTTAATAAAATAAGTAGAAATCCACTAAAAGTTTTGTTTGGTTATCTTGCAATCCCGAGATAATCGTCTCCATGCTCCAAATCCATTTTAAAGCCATTTTTAAGGCATTTCGCGCATACATGAAATGAACACATTTTTCTCCAAAACTATAACAGATGCAAGCTTGTCCTGTTTGGTGGAGATGATATTTAATAAAATAAGTAGAAATCCACTAAAAGTTTTGTTTGGTTATCTTGCAATCCCGAGATAATCGTCTCCATGCTCCAAATCCATTTTAAAGCCATTTTTAAGGCATTTCGCGCATACATGAAATGAACACATTTTTCTCCAAAACTATAACAGATGCAAGCTTGTCCTGTTTGGTGGAGATGATATTTAATAAAATAAGTAGAAATCCACTAAAAGTTTTGTTTGGTTATCTTGCAATCCCGAGATAATCGTCTCCATGCTCCAAATCCATTTTAAAGCCATTTTTAAGGCATTTCGCGCATACATGAAATGAACACATTTTTCTCCAAAACTATAACAGATGCAAGCTTGTCCTGTTTGGTGGAGATGATATTTAATAAAATAAGTAGAAATCCACTAAAAGTTTTGTTTGGTTATCTTGCAATCCCGAGATAATCGTCTCCATGCTCCAAATCCATTTTAAAGCCATTTTTAAGGCATTTCGCGCATACATGAAATGAACACATTTTTCTCCAAAACTATAACAGATGCAAGCTTGTCCTGTTTGGTGGAGATGATATTTAATAAAATAAGTAGAAATCCACTAAAAGTTTTGTTTGGTTATCTTGCAATCCCGAGATAATCGTCTCCATGCTCCAAATCCATTTTAAAGCCATTTTTAAGGCATTTCGCGCATACATGAAATGAACACATTTTTCTCCAAAACTATAACAGATGCAAGCTTGTCCTGTTTGGTGGAGATGATATTTAATAAAATAAGTAGAAATCCACTAAAAGTTTTGTTTGGTTATCTTGCAATCCCGAGATAATCGTCTCCATGCTCCAAATCCATTTTAAAGCCATTTTTAAGGCATTTCGCGCATACATGAAATGAACACATTTTTCTCCAAAACTATAACAGATGCAAGCTTGTCCTGTTTGGTGGAGATGATATTTAATAAAATAAGTAGAAATCCACTAAAAGTTTTGTTTGGTTATCTTGCAATCCCGAGATAATCGTCTCCATGCTCCAAATCCATTTTAAAGCCATTTTTAAGGCATTTCGCGCATACATGAAATGAACACATTTTTCTCCAAAACTATAACAGATGCAAGCTTGTCCTGTTTGGTGGAGATGATATTTAATAAAATAAGTAGAAATCCACTAAAAGTTTTGTTTGGTTATCTTGCAATCCCGAGATAATCGTCTCCATGCTCCAAATCCATTTTAAAGCCATTTTTAAGGCATTTCGCGCATACATGAAATGAACACATTTTTCTCCAAAACTATAACAGATGCAAGCTTGTCCTGTTTGGTGGAGATGATATTTAATAAAATAAGTAGAAATCCACTAAAAGTTTTGTTTGGTTATCTTGCAATCCCGAGATAATCGTCTCCATGCTCCAAATCCATTTTAAAGCCATTTTTAAGGCATTTCGCGCATACATGAAATGAACACATTTTTCTCCAAAACTATAACAGATGCAAGCTTGTCCTGTTTGGTGGAGATGATATTTAATAAAATAAGTAGAAATCCACTAAAAGTTTTGTTTGGTTATCTTGCAATCCCGAGATAATCGTCTCCATGCTCCAAATCCATTTTAAAGCCATTTTTAAGGCATTTCGCGCATACATGAAATGAACACATTTTTCTCCAAAACTATAACAGATGCAAGCTTGTCCTGTTTGGTGGAGATGATATTTAATAAAATAAGTAGAAATCCACTAAAAGTTTTGTTTGGTTATCTTGCAATCCCGAGATAATCGTCTCCATGCTCCAAATCCATTTTAAAGCCATTTTTAAGGCATTTCGCGCATACATGAAATGAACACATTTTTCTCCAAAACTATAACAGATGCAAGCTTGTCCTGTTTGGTGGAGATGATATTTAATAAAATAAGTAGAAATCCACTAAAAGTTTTGTTTGGTTATCTTGCAATCCCGAGATAATCGTCTCCATGCTCCAAATCCATTTTAAAGCCATTTTTAAGGCATTTCGCGCATACATGAAATGAACACATTTTTCTCCAAAACTATAACAGATGCAAGCTTGTCCTGTTTGGTGGAGATGATATTTAATAAAATAAGTAGAAATCCACTAAAAGTTTTGTTTGGTTATCTTGCAATCCCGAGATAATCGTCTCCATGCTCCAAATCCATTTTAAAGCCATTTTTAAGGCATTTCGCGCATACATGAAATGAACACATTTTTCTCCAAAACTATAACAGATGCAAGCTTGTCCTGTTTGGTGGAGATGATATTTAATAAAATAAGTAGAAATCCACTAAAAGTTTTGTTTGGTTATCTTGCAATCCCGAGATAATCGTCTCCATGCTCCAAATCCATTTTAAAGCCATTTTTAAGGCATTTCGCGCATACATGAAATGAACACATTTTTCTCCAAAACTATAACAGATGCAAGCTTGTCCTGTTTGGTGGAGATGATATTTAATAAAATAAGTAGAAATCCACTAAAAGTTTTGTTTGGTTATCTTGCAATCCCGAGATAATCGTCTCCATGCTCCAAATCCATTTTAAAGCCATTTTTAAGGCATTTCGCGCATACATGAAATGAACACATTTTTCTCCAAAACTATAACAGATGCAAGCTTGTCCTGTTTGGTGGAGATGATATTTAATAAAATAAGTAGAAATCCACTAAAAGTTTTGTTTGGTTATCTTGCAATCCCGAGATAATCGTCTCCATGCTCCAAATCCATTTTAAAGCCATTTTTAAGGCATTTCGCGCATACATGAAATGAACACATTTTTCTCCAAAACTATAACAGATGCAAGCTTGTCCTGTTTGGTGGAGATGATATTTAATAAAATAAGTAGAAATCCACTAAAAGTTTTGTTTGGTTATCTTGCAATCCCGAGATAATCGTCTCCATGCTCCAAATCCATTTTAAAGCCATTTTTAAGGCATTTCGCGCATACATGAAATGAACACATTTTTCTCCAAAACTATAACAGATGCAAGCTTGTCCTGTTTGGTGGAGATGATATTTAATAAAATAAGTAGAAATCCACTAAAAGTTTTGTTTGGTTATCTTGCAATCCCGAGATAATCGTCTCCATGCTCCAAATCCATTTTAAAGCCATTTTTAAGGCATTTCGCGCATACATGAAATGAACACATTTTTCTCCAAAACTATAACAGATGCAAGCTTGTCCTGTTTGGTGGAGATGATATTTAATAAAATAAGTAGAAATCCACTAAAAGTTTTGTTTGGTTATCTTGCAATCCCGAGATAATCGTCTCCATGCTCCAAATCCATTTTAAAGCCATTTTTAAGGCATTTCGCGCATACATGAAATGAACACATTTTTCTCCAAAACTATAACAGATGCAAGCTTGTCCTGTTTGGTGGAGATGATATTTAATAAAATAAGTAGAAATCCACTAAAAGTTTTGTTTGGTTATCTTGCAATCCCGAGATAATCGTCTCCATGCTCCAAATCCATTTTAAAGCCATTTTTAAGGCATTTCGCGCATACATGAAATGAACACATTTTTCTCCAAAACTATAACAGATGCAAGCTTGTCCTGTTTGGTGGAGATGATATTTAATAAAATAAGTAGAAATCCACTAAAAGTTTTGTTTGGTTATCTTGCAATCCCGAGATAATCGTCTCCATGCTCCAAATCCATTTTAAAGCCATTTTTAAGGCATTTCGCGCATACATGAAATGAACACATTTTTCTCCAAAACTATAACAGATGCAAGCTTGTCCTGTTTGGTGGAGATGATATTTAATAAAATAAGTAGAAATCCACTAAAAGTTTTGTTTGGTTATCTTGCAATCCCGAGATAATCGTCTCCATGCTCCAAATCCATTTTAAAGCCATTTTTAAGGCATTTCGCGCATACATGAAATGAACACATTTTTCTCCAAAACTATAACAGATGCAAGCTTGTCCTGTTTGGTGGAGATGATATTTAATAAAATAAGTAGAAATCCACTAAAAGTTTTGTTTGGTTATCTTGCAATCCCGAGATAATCGTCTCCATGCTCCAAATCCATTTTAAAGCCATTTTTAAGGCATTTCGCGCATACATGAAATGAACACATTTTTCTCCAAAACTATAACAGATGCAAGCTTGTCCTGTTTGGTGGAGATGATATTTAATAAAATAAGTAGAAATCCACTAAAAGTTTTGTTTGGTTATCTTGCAATCCCGAGATAATCGTCTCCATGCTCCAAATCCATTTTAAAGCCATTTTTAAGGCATTTCGCGCATACATGAAATGAACACATTTTTCTCCAAAACTATAACAGATGCAAGCTTGTCCTGTTTGGTGGAGATGATATTTAATAAAATAAGTAGAAATCCACTAAAAGTTTTGTTTGGTTATCTTGCAATCCCGAGATAATCGTCTCCATGCTCCAAATCCATTTTAAAGCCATTTTTAAGGCATTTCGCGCATACATGAAATGAACACATTTTTCTCCAAAACTATAACAGATGCAAGCTTGTCCTGTTTGGTGGAGATGATATTTAATAAAATAAGTAGAAATCCACTAAAAGTTTTGTTTGGTTATCTTGCAATCCCGAGATAATCGTCTCCATGCTCCAAATCCATTTTAAAGCCATTTTTAAGGCATTTCGCGCATACATGAAATGAACACATTTTTCTCCAAAACTATAACAGATGCAAGCTTGTCCTGTTTGGTGGAGATGATATTTAATAAAATAAGTAGAAATCCACTAAAAGTTTTGTTTGGTTATCTTGCAATCCCGAGATAATCGTCTCCATGCTCCAAATCCATTTTAAAGCCATTTTTAAGGCATTTCGCGCATACATGAAATGAACACATTTTTCTCCAAAACTATAACAGATGCAAGCTTGTCCTGTTTGGTGGAGATGATATTTAATAAAATAAGTAGAAATCCACTAAAAGTTTTGTTTGGTTATCTTGCAATCCCGAGATAATCGTCTCCATGCTCCAAATCCATTTTAAAGCCATTTTTAAGGCATTTCGCGCATACATGAAATGAACACATTTTTCTCCAAAACTATAACAGATGCAAGCTTGTCCTGTTTGGTGGAGATGATATTTAATAAAATAAGTAGAAATCCACTAAAAGTTTTGTTTGGTTATCTTGCAATCCCGAGATAATCGTCTCCATGCTCCAAATCCATTTTAAAGCCATTTTTAAGGCATTTCGCGCATACATGAAATGAACACATTTTTCTCCAAAACTATAACAGATGCAAGCTTGTCCTGTTTGGTGGAGATGATATTTAATAAAATAAGTAGAAATCCACTAAAAGTTTTGTTTGGTTATCTTGCAATCCCGAGATAATCGTCTCCATGCTCCAAATCCATTTTAAAGCCATTTTTAAGGCATTTCGCGCATACATGAAATGAACACATTTTTCTCCAAAACTATAACAGATGCAAGCTTGTCCTGTTTGGTGGAGATGATATTTAATAAAATAAGTAGAAATCCACTAAAAGTTTTGTTTGGTTATCTTGCAATCCCGAGATAATCGTCTCCATGCTCCAAATCCATTTTAAAGCCATTTTTAAGGCATTTCGCGCATACATGAAATGAACACATTTTTCTCCAAAACTATAACAGATGCAAGCTTGTCCTGTTTGGTGGAGATGATATTTAATAAAATAAGTAGAAATCCACTAAAAGTTTTGTTTGGTTATCTTGCAATCCCGAGATAATCGTCTCCATGCTCCAAATCCATTTTAAAGCCATTTTTAAGGCATTTCGCGCATACATGAAATGAACACATTTTTCTCCAAAACTATAACAGATGCAAGCTTGTCCTGTTTGGTGGAGATGATATTTAATAAAATAAGTAGAAATCCACTAAAAGTTTTGTTTGGTTATCTTGCAATCCCGAGATAATCGTCTCCATGCTCCAAATCCATTTTAAAGCCATTTTTAAGGCATTTCGCGCATACATGAAATGAACACATTTTTCTCCAAAACTATAACAGATGCAAGCTTGTCCTGTTTGGTGGAGATGATATTTAATAAAATAAGTAGAAATCCACTAAAAGTTTTGTTTGGTTATCTTGCAATCCCGAGATAATCGTCTCCATGCTCCAAATCCATTTTAAAGCCATTTTTAAGGCATTTCGCGCATACATGAAATGAACACATTTTTCTCCAAAACTATAACAGATGCAAGCTTGTCCTGTTTGGTGGAGATGATATTTAATAAAATAAGTAGAAATCCACTAAAAGTTTTGTTTGGTTATCTTGCAATCCCGAGATAATCGTCTCCATGCTCCAAATCCATTTTAAAGCCATTTTTAAGGCATTTCGCGCATACATGAAATGAACACATTTTTCTCCAAAACTATAACAGATGCAAGCTTGTCCTGTTTGGTGGAGATGATATTTAATAAAATAAGTAGAAATCCACTAAAAGTTTTGTTTGGTTATCTTGCAATCCCGAGATAATCGTCTCCATGCTCCAAATCCATTTTAAAGCCATTTTTAAGGCATTTCGCGCATACATGAAATGAACACATTTTTCTCCAAAACTATAACAGATGCAAGCTTGTCCTGTTTGGTGGAGATGATATTTAATAAAATAAGTAGAAATCCACTAAAAGTTTTGTTTGGTTATCTTGCAATCCCGAGATAATCGTCTCCATGCTCCAAATCCATTTTAAAGCCATTTTTAAGGCATTTCGCGCATACATGAAATGAACACATTTTTCTCCAAAACTATAACAGATGCAAGCTTGTCCTGTTTGGTGGAGATGATATTTAATAAAATAAGTAGAAATCC
>NW_027443508.1:0-43036 GCF_048569485.1 Anomaloglossus baeobatrachus | reverse complement strand
ATATACAGGCTCCTCCTGTACTATCATCACATATAGAGGTCCCTCCTGTACTATCATCACATATAGAGGTCCCTCCTGTACTATCATCACATATAGAGGCTCCTCCTGTACTATCATCACATATAGAGGCTCCTCCTGTACTATCATCAAATATAGAGGTCCCGCCTGTACTATCATCACATATAGAGGTCCCTCCTGTACTATCATCACATATAGAGGCTCCTCCTGTACTATCATCACATATAGAGGCTCCTCCTGTACTATCATCACATATAGAGGCTCCTCCTGTACTATCACATATAGAGGTTCCTCCTGTACTATCATCACATATAGAGGCTTCTCCTGTACTATCACCACATATAGAGGTCCCTCCTGTACTATCATCACATATAGAAGTCCCTCCTGTACTATCATCACATATAGAGGCTCCTCCTGTACTATCATCACATATAGAGGCTCCTCCTGTACTATCATCACATATAGAGGCTCCTCCTGTACTATCATCACATATACAGGCTCCTCCTGTACTATCATCAGATATAGAGGTCCCTCCTGTACTATCATCACATATAGAGGTCCCTCCTGTACTATCATCACATATAGAGGCTCCTCCTGTACTATCATCACATATACAGGCTCCTCCTGTACTATCATCACATATAGAGGTCCCTCCTGTACTATCATCACATATAGAGGTCCCTCCTGTACTATCATCACATATAGAGGCTCCTCCTGTACTATCATCACATATAGAGGCTCCTCCTGTACTATCATCACATATAGAGGTCCCTCCTGTAATATTATCACATATACAGGCTCCTCCTGTACTATCATCACATATAGAGGCTCCTCCTGTACTATCATCACATATAGAGGTCCCTCCTGTGCTATCATCACATATAGAGGCTCCTCCTTTACTATCATCACATATAGAGGCTCCTCCTGTACTATCATCATATATAGAGGCTCCTCTTGTACTATCATCACATATAGAGGCTCCTCCTGTACTATCATCACATATAGAGGTTCCTCCTGTACTATCATCACATATAGAGGCTCCTCCTGTACTATCATCACATATAGAGGCCCCTCCTGTACCATCATCACAAATAGAGGCTCCTCCTGTACCATCATCACATATAGAGGCTCCTCCTGTACCATCATCACATATAGAGGCTCCTCCTGTACTATCATCACATATAGAGGCTCCTCCTGTACTATCATCACATATAGAGGTCCCTCCTGTACTATCATCACATATAGAGGCTGCTCCTGTACTATCATCACATATAGAGGTCCCTCCTGTACTATCATCACATATAGAGGTCCCTCCTGTACTATCATCACATATAGAGGCTCCTCATGTACTATCATCACATATAGAGGTCCCTCCTGTACTATCATCACATATAGAGGCTCCTCCTGTACTATCATCACATATAGAGGCTCCTCCTGTACTATCATCACATATAGAGGTTCCTCCTGTACTATCATCACATATATAGGCTCCTCCTGTACTATTATCACATATAGAGGCTCCTCCTGTACTATCATCACATATAGAGGCCCCTCCTGTACCATCATCACAAATAGAGGCTCCTCCTGTACCATCATCACATATAGAGGCTCCTCCTGTACCATCATCACATATAGAGGCTCCTCCTGTACTATCATCACATATAGAGGCTCCTCCTGTACTATCATCACATATAGAGGTCCCTCCTGTACTATCATCACATATAGAGGCTCCTCCTGTACTATCATCACATATAGAGGCTGCTCCTGTACTATCATCACATATAGAGGTCCCTCCTGTACTATCATCACATATAGAGGTCCCTCCTGTACTATCATCACATATAGAGGCTCCTCCTGTACTACCATCACATATAGAGGTCCCTCCTGTACTATCATCACATATAGAGGCTCCTCCTGTACAATCATCACATATAGAGGCTCCTCCTGTACTATCACATATAGAGGCTTCTCCTGTACTATCATCACATATAGAGGCTCCTCCTGTACTATCATCACATATAGAGGTCCCTCCTGTACTATCATCAGATATAGAGGCTCCTCCTGTACTATCATTACATATAGAGGCTCCTCCTGTACTATCATCACATATAGAGGCTCCTCCTGTACTATCATCACATATAGAGGTCCCTCCTGTACTATCATCACATATAGAGGAACCTCCTGTACTATCATCACATATAGAGGAACCTCCTGTACTATCATCACATATAGAGGTCCCTCCTGTACTATCATCACATATAGAGGCTCCTCCTGTACTATCATCACATATAGAGGCTCCTCCTGTACTATCATCACATATAGAGGCTCCTCCTGTACTATCATCACATATAGAGGCTCCTCCTGTACTATCATCACATATATAAGCTCCTCCTGTACTATCATCACATATATAGGCTCCTCCTGTACTATCATCACATATAGAGGCTCCTCCTGTACTATCATCACATATAGAGGCCCCTCCTGTACCATCATCACAAATAGAGGCTCCTCCTGTACCATCATCACATATAGAGGCTCCTCCTGTACTATCATCACATATAGAGGCTCCTCCTGTACTATCATCACATATAGAGGTCTCTCCTGTACTATCATCACATATAGAGGCTCCTCCTGTACTATCATCACATAAAGAGGCTGCTCCTGTACTATCATCACATATAGAGGTCCCTCCTGTACTATCATCACATATAGAGGCTCCTCCTGTACTATCATCACATATAGAGGTCCCTCCTGTACTATCATCACATATAGAGGTCCCTCCTGTACTATCATCACATATAGAGGTCCCTCCTGTACTATTATCACATATAGAGGTCCCTCCTGTACTATCATCACATATAGAGGCTCCTCCTGTACTATCATCACATATAGAGGCTCCTCCTGTACTATCATCACATATAGAGGTCCCTCCTGTACTATCATCACATATAGAGGAACCTCCTGTACTATCATCACATATAGAGGAACCTCCTGTACTATCATCACATATAGAGGTCCCTCCTGTACTATCATCACATATAGAGGCTCCTCCTGTACTATCATCACATATAGAGGCTCCTCCTGTACTATCATCACATATAGAGGCTCCTCCTGTACTATCATCACATATAGAGGCTCCTCCTGTACTATCATCACATATATAAGCTCCTCCTGTACTATCATCACATATATAGGCTCCTCCTGTACTATCATCACATATAGAGGCTCCTCCTGTACTATCATCACATATAGAGGCCCCTCCTGTACCATCATCACAAATAGAGGCTCCTCCTGTACCATCATCACATATAGAGGCTCCTCCTGTACTATCATCACATATAGAGGTCCCTCCTGTACTATCATCACATATAGAGGCTCCTCCTGTACTATCATCACATATAGAGGCCCCTCCTGTACCATCATCACAAATAGAGGCTCCTCCTGTACCATCATCACATATAGAGGCTCCTCCTGTACTATCATCACATATAGAGGTCTCTCCTGTACTATCATCACATATAGAGGCTCCTCCTGTACTATCATCACATAAAGAGGCTGCTCCTGTACTATCATCACATATAGAGGTCCCTCCTGTACTATCATCACATATAGAGGCTCCTCCTGTACTATCATCACATATAGAGGTCCCTCCTGTACTATCATCACATATAGAGGCTCCTCCTGTACTATCATCACATATAGAGGCTCCTCCTGTACTATCATCACATATAGAGGCTCCTCCTGTACTATCATCACATATAGAGGCTTCTCCTGTACTATCATCACATATAGAGGCTCCTCCTGTACTATCATCACATATAGAGGTCCCTCCTGTACAATCATCACATATAGAGGCTCCTCCTGTACTATCATCACATATAGAGGCTCCTCCTGTACTATCATCACATATAGAGGTCCCTCCTGTACTATCATCACATATAGAGGCTCCTCCTGTACTATCATCACATATAGAGGCTCCTCCTGTACTATCATCACATATAGAGGTCCCTCCTGTACTATCATCACATATAGAGGCTCCTCCTGTACTATCATCACATATAGAGGCTCCTCCTGTACTATCATCACATATAGAGGCTCCTCCTGTACTATCGTAATATATAGAGGCTCCTCCTGTACTATCATCACATATAGAGGCTTCTCCTGTACTATCATCACATATAGAGGCTCCTCCTGTACTATCATCACATATAGAGGCTCCTCCTGTACTATCATCACATATAGAGGCTCCTCCTGTACTATCATCACATATAGAGGTCCCTCCTGTACTATCATCACATATAGAGGCTCCTCCTGTACTATCATCACATATAGAGGCTCCTCCTGTACTATCATCAAATATAGAGGTCCCTCCTGTACTATCATCACATATAGAGGCTCCTCCTGTACTATCATCACATATAGAGGCTCCTCCTGTACTATCATCACATATAGAGGCTCCTCCTGTACTATCGTAATATATAGAGGCTCCTCCTGTACTATCGTCATATATAGAGGTCCCTCCTGTACTATCGTCACATATAGAGGTCCCTCCTGCACTATCATAACATATAGAGGCTCCTCCTGTACTATCATCACATATAGAGGCTTCTCCTGTACTATCATCACATATAGAGGCTCCTCCTGTACTATCATCACATATAGAGGTCCCTCCTGTACTATCATCACATATAGAGGCACCTCCTGTACTATCATCATATATAGAGGCACCTCCTGTACTATCATCACATATAGAGGTCCCTCCTGTACTATCATCACATATAGAGGCTCCTCCTGTACTATCATCACATATAGAGGCTCCTCCTGTACTATCATCACATATAGAGGCCCCTCCTGTACCATCATCACAAATAGAGGCCCCTCCTGTACCATCATCACATATAGAGGCTCCTCCTGTACCATCATCACATATAGAGGCTCCTCCTGTACTATCATCACATATAGAGGCTCCTCCTGTACTATCATCACATATAGAGGTCCCTCCTGTACTATCATCACATATAGAGGCTTCTCCTGTACTATCATCACATATAGAGGCACCTCATGTACTATCATCACATATAGAGGTCCCTCCTGTACTATCATCACATATAGAGGCTTCTCCTGTACTATCATCACATATAGAGGTCCCTCCTGTACTATCATCACATATAGAGGCTCCTCCTGTACTATCATCACATATAGAGGTCTCTCCTGTACTATCATCACATATAGAGGCTCCTCCTGTACTATCATCACATATAGAGGCTGCTCCTGTACTATCATCACATATAGAGGTCAATCCTGTACTATCATCACATATAGAGGCTCCTCTTGTACTATCATCACATATAGAGGTCCCTCCTGTACTATCATCACATATAGAGGCTCCTCCTGTACTATCATCACATATAGAGGCTCCTCCTGTACTATCATCACATATAGAGGCTCCTCCTGTACTATCATCACATATAGAGGCTTCTCCTGTACTATCATCACATATAGAGGTCCCTCCTGTACTATCATCACATATAGAGGTCCCTCCTGTACTATCATCACATATAGAGGCTCCTCCTGTACTATCATCACATATAGAGGCTCCTCCTGTACTATCATCACATATAGAGGCTCCTCCTGTACTATCATCACATATAGAGGCTTCTCCTGTACTATCATCACATATAGAGGCTCCTCCTGTACTATCATCACATATAGAGGTCCCTCCTGTACTATCATCAGATATAGAGGCTCCTCCTGTACTATCATTACATATAGAGGCTCCTCCTGTACTATCATCACATATAGAGGCTCCTCCTGTACTATTATCACATATAGAGGTCCCTCCTGTACTATCATCACATATAGAGGCTCCTCCTGTACTATCATCACATATAGAGGCTCCTCCTGTACTATCATCACATATAGAGGTCCCTCCTGTACTATCATCACATATAGAGGAACCTCCTGTACTATCATCACATATAGAGGAACCTCCTGTACTATCATCACATATAGAGGTCCCTCCTGTACTATCATCACATATAGAGGCTCCTCCTGTACTATCATCACATATAGAGGCTCCTCCTGTACTATCATCACATATAGAGGCTCCTCCTGTACTATCATCACATATAGAGGCTCCTCCTGTACTATCATCACATATATAAGCTCCTCCTGTACTATCATCACATATATAGGCTCCTCCTGTACTATCATCACATATAGAGGCTCCTCCTGTACTATCATCACATATAGAGGCCCCTCCTGTACCATCATCACAAATAGAGGCTCCTCCTGTACCATCATCACATATAGAGGCTCCTCCTGTACTATCATCACATATAGAGGCTCCTCCTGTACTATCATCACATATAGAGGTCTCTCCTGTACTATCATCACATATAGAGGCTCCTCCTGTACTATCATCACATAAAGAGGCTGCTCCTGTACTATCATCACATATAGAGGTCCCTCCTGTACTATCATCACATATAGAGGCTCCTCCTGTACTATCATCACATATAGAGGTCCCTCCTGTACTATCATCACATATAGAGGCTCCTCCTGTACTATCATCACATATAGAGGCTCCTCCTGTACTATCATCACATATAGAGGCTCCTCCTGTACTATCATCACATATAGAGGCTTCTCCTGTACTATCATCACATATAGAGGCTCCTCCTGTACTATCATCACATATAGAGGTCCCTCCTGTACAATCATCACATATAGAGGCTCCTCCTGTACTATCATCACATATAGAGGCTCCTCCTGTACTATCATCACATATAGAGGTCCCTCCTGTACTATCATCACATATAGAGGCTCCTCCTGTACTATCATCACATATAGAGGCTCCTCCTGTACTATCATCACATATAGAGGTCCCTCCTGTACTATCATCACATATAGAGGCTCCTCCTGTACTATCATCACATATAGAGGCTCCTCCTGTACTATCATCACATATAGAGGCTCCTCCTGTACTATCGTAATATATAGAGGCTCCTCCTGTACTATCATCACATATAGAGGCTTCTCCTGTACTATCATCACATATAGAGGCTCCTCCTGTACTATCATCACATATAGAGGCTCCTCCTGTACTATCATCACATATAGAGGCTCCTCCTGTACTATCATCACATATAGAGGTCCCTCCTGTACTATCATCACATATAGAGGCTCCTCCTGTACTATCATCACATATAGAGGCTCCTCCTGTACTATCATCAAATATAGAGGTCCCTCCTGTACTATCATCACATATAGAGGCTCCTCCTGTACTATCATCACATATAGAGGCTCCTCCTGTACTATCATCACATATAGAGGCTCCTCCTGTACTATCGTAATATATAGAGGCTCCTCCTGTACTATCGTCATATATAGAGGTCCCTCCTGTACTATCGTCACATATAGAGGTCCCTCCTGCACTATCATAACATATAGAGGCTCCTCCTGTACTATCATCACATATAGAGGCTTCTCCTGTACTATCATCACATATAGAGGCTCCTCCTGTACTATCATCACATATAGAGGTCCCTCCTGTACTATCATCACATATAGAGGCACCTCCTGTACTATCATCATATATAGAGGCACCTCCTGTACTATCATCACATATAGAGGTCCCTCCTGTACTATCATCACATATAGAGGCTCCTCCTGTACTATCATCACATATAGAGGCTCCTACTGTACTATCATCACATATAGAGGCCCCTCCTGTACCATCATCACAAATAGAGGCCCCTCCTGTACCATCATCACATATAGAGGCTCCTCCTGTACCATCATCACATATAGAGGCTCCTCCTGTACTATCATCACATATAGAGGCTCCTCCTGTACTATCATCACATATAGAGGTCCCTCCTGTACTATCATCACATATAGAGGCTTCTCCTGTACTATCATCACATATAGAGGCACCTCATGTACTATCATCACATATAGAGGTCCCTCCTGTACTATCATCACATATAGAGGCTTCTCCTGTACTATCATCACATATAGAGGTCCCTCCTGTACTATCATCACATATAGAGGCTCCTCCTGTACTATCATCACATATAGAGGTCTCTCCTGTACTATCATCACATATAGAGGCTCCTCCTGTACTATCATCACATATAGAGGCTGCTCCTGTACTATCATCACATATAGAGGTCAATCCTGTACTATCATCACATATAGAGGCTCCTCTTGTACTATCATCACATATAGAGGTCCCTCCTGTACTATCATCACATATAGAGGCTCCTCCTGTACTATCATCACATATAGAGGCTCCTCCTGTACTATCATCACATATAGAGGCTCCTCCTGTACTATCATCACATATAGAGGCTTCTCCTGTACTATCATCACATATAGAGGTCCCTCCTGTACTATCATCACATATAGAGGTCCCTCCTGTACTATCATCACATATAGAGGCTCCTCCTGTACTATCATCACATATAGAGGCTCCTCCTGTACTATCATCACATATAGAGGCTCCTCCTGTACTATCATCACATATAGAGGCTCCTCCTGTACTATCATCACATATAGAGGCTCCTCCTGTACTATCATCACATATAGAGGCTCCTCCTGTACTATCATCACATATACAGGCTCCTCCTGTACTATCATCACATATAGAGGTCCCTCCTGTACTATCATCACATATAGAGGTCCCTCCTGTACTATCATCACATATAGAGGCTCCTCCTGTACTATCATCACATATAGAGGCTTCTCCTGTACTATCATCACATATAGAGGCTCCTCCTGTACTATCATCACATATAGAGGTCCCTCCTGTACTATCATCACATATAGAGGCTCCTCCTGTACTATCATCACATATAGAGGCTCCTCCTGTACTATCATCACATATAGAGGTCCCTCCTGTACTATCATCACATATAGAGGCTCCTCCTGTACTATCATCACATATAGAGGCTCCTCCTGTACTATCATCACATATAGAGGTCCCTCTTGTACTATCATCACATATAGAGGCTCCTCCTGTACTATCATCACATATAGAGGCTACTCCTGTACTATCATCACATAAAGAGGCTCCTCCTGTACTATCGTCATATATAGAGGCTCCTCCTGTACTATCGTCATATATAGAGGTCCCTCCTGTACTATCGTCACATATAGAGGTCCCTCCTGCACTATCATAACATATAGAGGCTCCTCCTGTACTATCATCACATATAGAGGCTTCTCCTGTACTATCATCACATATAGAGGTCCCTCCTGTACTATCATCACATATAGAGGCTCCTCCTGTACTATCATCACATATAGAGGTCCCTCCTGTACTATCATCACATATAGAGGCACCTCCTGTACTATCATCACATATAGAGGCACCTCCTGTACTATCATCACATATAGAGGTCCCTCCTGTACTATCATCGCATATAGAGTATCCTCCTGTACTATCATCACATATAGAGGCTCCTCCTGTACTATCATCACATATAGAGGCTCCTCCTGTACTATCATCACATATAGAGGCTCCTCCTGTACTATCATCACATGTAGAGGCTCCTCCTGTACTATCATCACATATATAGGCTCCTCCTGTACTATCATCACATATAGAGGCTCCTCCTGTACTATCATCACATATAGAGGCCCCTCGTGTACCATCATCACAAATAGAGGCTCCTCCTGTACCATCATCACATATAGAGGCTCCTCCTGTACCATCATCACTTATAGAGGCTCCTCCTGTACTATCATCACATATAGAGGTCCCTCCTGTACTATCATCACATATAGAGGCTCCTCCTGTACTATCATCACATATAGAGGTCTCTCCTGTACTATCATCACATATAGAGGCTCCTCCTGTACTATCATCACATATAGAGGCTGCTCCTGTACTATCATCACATATAGAGGTCCCTCCTGTACTATCATCACATATAGAGGCTCCTCCTGTACTATCATCACATATAGAGGTCCCTCCTGTACTATCATCACATATAGAGGCTTCTCCTGTACTATCATCACATATAGAGGCTCCTCCTGTACTATCGACACATATAGAGGCTCCTCCTGTACTATCATCACATATAGAGGCTCCTCCTGTACTATCATCACATATAGAGGCTTCTCCTGTACTATCATCACATATAGAGGTCCCTCCTGTACTATCATCACATATAGAGGTCCCTCCTGTACTATCATCACATATAGAGGCCCCTCCTGTACTATCATCACATATAGAGGCTCCTCCTGTACTATCATCACATATAGAGGCTCCTCCTGTACTATCATCACATATAGAGGCTCCTCCTGTACTATCATCACATATAGAGGCTCCTCCTGTACTATCATCACATATAGAGGCTCCTCCTGTACTATCATCACATATAGAGGTCCCTCCTGTACTATCATCACATATAGAGTATCCTCCTGTACTATCATCACATATAGAGGCTCCTCCTGTACTATCATCACATATAGAGGCTCCTCCTGTACTATCATCACATATAGAGGCTCCTCCTGTACTATCATCACATGTAGAGGCTCCTTCTGTACTATCATCACATATATAGGCTCCTCCTGTACTATCATCACATATAGAGGCTCCTCCTGTACTATCATCACATATAGAGGCCCCTCGTGTACCATCATCACAAATAGAGGCTCCTCCTGTACCATCATCACATATAGAGGCTCCTCCTGTACCATCATCACTTATAGAGGCTCCTCCTGTACTATCATCACATATAGAAGTCCCTCCTGTACTATCATCACATATAGAGGCTCCTCCTGTACTATCATCACATATAGAGGTCTCTCCTGTACTATCATCACATATAGAGGCTCCTCCTGTACTATCATCACATATAGAGGCTCCTCCTGTACTATCATCACATATAGAGGCTGCTCCTGTACTATCATCACATATAGAGGTCCCTCCTGTACTATCATCACATATAGAGGCTCCTCCTGTACTATCATCACATATAGAGGTCCCTCCTGTACTATCATCACATATAGAGGCTCCTCCTGTACTATCGACACATATAGAGGCTCCTCCTGTACTATCATCACATATAGAGGCTCCTCCTGTACTATCATCACATATAGAGGCTTCTCCTGTACTATCATCACATATAGAGGTCCCTCCTGTACTATCATCACATATAGAGGTCCCTCCTGTACTATCATCACATATAGAGGCCCCTCCTGTACTATCATCACATATAGAGGCTCCTCCTGTACTATCATCACATATAGAGGCTCCTCCTGTACTATCATCACATATAGAGGCTCCTCCTGTACTATCATCACATATAGAGGCTCCTCCTGTACTATCATCACATATAGAGGCTCCTCCTGTACTATCATCACATATAGAGGCTCCACCTGTACTATCATCACATATACAGGCTCCTCCTGTACTATCATCACATATAGAGGTCCCTCCTGTACTATCATCACATATAGAGGTCCCTCCTGTACTATCATCACATATAGAGGCTCCTCCTGTACTATCATCACATATACAGGCTCCTCCTGTACTATCATCAAATATAGAGGTCCCTACTGCACTATCATCACATATAGAGGTCCCTCCTGTACTATCATCACATATAGAGGCTCCTCCTGTACTATCATCACATATAGAGGCTCCTCCTGTACTATCACATATAGAGGCTCCTCCTGTACTATCATCACATATAGAGGCTCCTCCTGTACTATCATCACATATAGAGGCTCCTCCTGTACTATCATCACATATAGAGGCTTCTCCTGTACTATCACCACATATAGAGGTCCCTCCTGTACTATCATCACATATAGAAGTCCCTCCTGTACTATCATCACATATAGAGGCTCCTCCTGCACTATCATCACATATAGAGGTCCCTCCTGTACGATCATCACATATAGAGGTCCCTCCTGTACTATCATCACATATAGAGGCTCCTCCTGTACTATCATCACATATAGAGGCTCCTCCTGTACTATCATCACATATAGAGGCTCCTCCTGTACTATCATCACATATAGAGGCTCCTCCTGTACTATCATCACATATACAGGCTCCTCCTGTACTATCATCACATATAGAGGTCCCTCCTGTACTATCATCACATATAGAGGTCCCTCCTGTACTATCATCACATATAGAGGCTCCTCCTGTACTATCATCACATATACAGGCTCCTCCTGTACTATCATCACGTATAGAGGTCCCTCCTGTACTATCATCACATATAGAGGTCCCTCCTGTACTATCATCACATATAGAGGCTCCTCCTGTACTATCATCACATATAGAGGCTCCTCCTGTACTATCATCACATATAGAGGTCCCTCCTGTAATATCATGACATATAGAGGCTCCTCCTGTACTATCATCACATATAGAGGCTCCTCCTGTACTATCATCACATATAGAGGTCCCTCCTGTACTATCATCACATATAGAGGCTCCTCCTGTACTATCATCACATATAGAGGCTCCTCCTGTACTATCATCACATATAGAGGCTCCTCCTGTACTATCATCACATATAGAGGCTCCTCCTGTACTATCATCACATATAGAGGTTTCTCCTGTACTATCATCACATATAGAGGCTCCTCCTGTACTATCATCACATATAGAGGCCCCTCCTGTACCATCATCACAAATAGAGGCTCCTCCTGTACCATTATCACATATAGAGGCTCCTCCTGTACCATCATCACATATAGAGGCTCCTCCTGTACTATCATCACATATAGAGGCTCCTCCTGTACTATCATCACATATAGAGGTCCCTCCTGTACTATCATCACATATAGAGGCTGCTCCTGTACTATCATCACATATAGAGGTCCCTCCTGTACTATCATCACATATAGAGGTCCCTCCTGTACTATCATCACATATAGAGGCTCCTCCTGTACTATCATCACATATAGAGGTCCCTCCTGTACTATCATCACATATAGAGGCTCCTCCTGTACTATCATCACATATAGAGGATCCTCCTGTACTATCACATATAGAGGCTCCTCCTGTACTATCATCACATATAGAGGCTTCTCCTGTACTATCATCACATATAGAGGCTCCTCCTGTACTATCATCACATATAGAGGCTCCTCCTGTACTATCATCACATATAGAGGTTCCTCCTGTACTATCATCACATATATAGGCTCCTCCTGTACTATTATCACATATAGAGGCTCCTCCTGTACTATCATCACATATAGAGGCCCCTCCTGTACCATCATCACATATAGAGGCTCCTCCTGTACTATCATCACATATAGAGGCTCCTCCTGTACTATCATCACATATAGAGGTTCCTCCTGTACTATCATCACATATAGAGGCTCCTCCTGTACTATCATCACATATAGAGGCTGCTCCTGTACTATGATCACATATAGAGGTCCCTCCTGTACTATCATCACATATAGAGGTCCCTCCTGTACTATCATCACATATAGAGGCTCCTCTTGTACTATCATCACATATAGAGGTCCCTCCTGTACTATCATCACATATAGAGGCTCCTCCTGTACTATCATCACATATAGAGGCATCTCCTGTACTATCATCACATATAGAGGTCCCTCCTATACTATCATCACATATAGAGGAACCTCCTGTACTATCATCACATATAGAGGAACCTCCTGTACTATCATCACATATAGAGGTCCCTCCTGTACTATCATCACATATAGAGGCTCCTCCTGTACTATCATCACATATAGAGGCTCCTCCTGTACTATCATCACATATAGAGGCTCCTCCTGTACTATCATCACATATAGAGGCTCATCCTGTACTATCATCACATATATAGGCTCCTCCTGTACTATCATCACATATATAGGCTCCTCCTCTACTATCATCACATATAGAGGCTCCTCCTGTACTATCATCACATATAGAGGCCCCTCCTGTACCATCATCACAAATAGAGGCCCCTCCTGTACCATCATCACAAATAGAGGCTCCTCCTGTACCATCATCACATATAGAGGCTCCTCCGGTACCATCATCACATATAGAGGCTCCTCCTGTACTATCATCACATATAGAGGCTCCTCCTGTACTATCATCACATATAGAGGTCTCTCCTGTACTATCATCACATATAGAGGTCCCTCCTGTACTATCATCACATATAGAGGTCCCTCCTGTACTATCATCACATATAGAGGCTCCTCCTGTACTATCATCACATATAGAGGCTCCTCCTGTACTATCATCACATATAGAGGTCCCTCCTGTAATATCATGACATATAGAGGCTCCTCCTGTACTATCATCACATATAGAGGCTCCTCCTGTACTATCATCACATATAGAGGTCCCTCCTGTACTATCATCACATATAGAGGCTCCTCCTGTACTATCATCACATATAGAGGCTCCTCCTGTACTATCATCACATATAGAGGCTCCTCCTGTACTATCATCACATATAGAGGCTCCTCCTGTACTATCATCACATATAGAGGTTTCTCCTGTACTATCATCACATATAGAGGCTCCTCCTGTACTATCATCACATATAGAGGCCCCTCCTGTACCATCATCACAAATAGAGGCTCCTCCTGTACCATTATCACATATAGAGGCTCCTCCTGTACCATCATCACATATAGAGGCTCCTCCTGTACTATCATCACATATAGAGGCTCCTCCTGTACTATCATCACATATAGAGGTCCCTCCTGTACTATCATCACATATAGAGGCTGCTCCTGTACTATCATCACATATAGAGGTCCCTCCTGTACTATCATCACATATAGGGGTCCCTCCTGTACTATCATCACATATAGAGGCTCCTCCTGTACTATCATCACATATAGAGGTCCCTCCTGTACTATCATCACATATAGAGGCTCCTCCTGTACTATCATCACATATAGAGGCTCCTCCTGTACTATCACATATAGAGGCTCCTCCTGTACTATCATCACATATAGAGGCTTCTCCTGTACTATCATCACATATAGAGGCTCCTCCTGTACTATCATCACATATAGAGGCTCCTCCTGTACTATCATCACATATAGAGGTTCCTCCTGTACTATCATCACATATATAGGCTCCTCCTGTACTATTATCACATATAGAGGCTCCTCCTGTACTATCATCACATATAGAGGCCCCTCCTGTACCATCATCACATATAGAGGCTCCTCCTGTACTATCATCACATATAGAGGCTCCTCCTGTACTATCATCACATATAGAGGTTCCTCCTGTACTATCATCACATATAGAGGCTCCTCCTGTACTATCATCACATATAGAGGCTGCTCCTGTACTATCATCACATATAGAGGTCCCTCCTGTACTATCATCACATATAGAGGTCCCTCCTGTACTATCATCACATATAGAGGCTCCTCTTGTACTATCATCACATATAGAGGTCCCTCCTGTACTATCATCACATATAGAGGCTCCTCCTGTACTATCATCACATATAGAGGCTCCTCCTGTACTATCATCACATATAGAGGTCCCTCCTGTACTATCATCACATATAGAGGAACCTCCTGTACTATCATCACATATAGAGGAACCTCCTGTACTATCATCACATATAGAGGTCCCTCCTGTACTATCATCACATATAGAGGCTCCTCCTGTACTATCATCACATATAGAGGCTCCTCCTGTACTATCATCACATATAGAGGCTCCTCCTGTACTATCATCACATATAGAGGCTCATCCTGTACTATCATCACATATATAGGCTCCTCCTGTACTATCATCACATATATAGGCTCCTCCTCTACTATCATCACATATAGAGGCTCCTCCTGTACTATCATCACATATAGAGGCCCCTCCTGTACCATCATCACAAATAGAGGCCCCTCCTGTACCATCATCACAAATAGAGGCTCCTCCTGTACTATCATCACATATAGAGGCTCCTCCTGTACCATCATCACATATAGAGGCTCCTCCTGTACTATCATCACATATAGAGGCTCCTCCTGTACTATCATCACATATAGAGGTCTCTCCTGTACTATCATCACATATAGAGGCTCCTCCTGTACTATCATCACATAAAGAGGCTGCTCCTGTACTATCATCACATATAGAGGTCCCTCCTGTACTATCATCACATATAGAGGCTCCTCCTGTACTATCATCACATATAGAGGTCCCTCCTGTACTATCATCACATATAGAGGCTCCTCCTGTACTATCATCACATATAGAGGTCCCTCCTGTACTATCATCACATATAGAGGCTCCTCCTGTACTATCATCACATATAGAGGCTCCTCCTGTACTATCATCACATATAGAGGTCCCTCCTGTAATATCATGACATATAGAGGCTCCTCCTGTACTATCATCACATATAGAGGCTCCTCCTGTACTATCATCACATATAGAGGTCCCTCCTGTACTATCATCACATATAGAGGCTCCTCCTGTACTATCATCACATATAGAGGCTCCTCCTGTACTATCATCACATATAGAGGCTCCTCCTGTACTATCATCACATATAGAGGCTCCTCCTGTACTATCATCACATATAGAGGTTTCTCCTGTACTATCATCACATATAGAGGCTCCTCCTGTACTATCATCACATATAGAGGCCCCTCCTGTACCATCATCACAAATAGAGGCTCCTCCTGTACCATTATCACATATAGAGGCTCCTCCTGTAACATCATCACATATAGAGGCTCCTCCTGTACTATCATCACATATAGAGGCTCCTCCTGTACTATCATCACATATAGCGGTCCCTCCTGTACTATCATCACATATAGAGGCTGCTCCTGTACTATCATCACATATAGAGGTCCCTCCTGTACTATCATCACATATAGAGGTCCCTCATGTACTATCATCACATATAGAGGCTCCTCCTGTACTATCATCACATATAGAGGTCCCTCCTGTACTATCATCACATATAGAGGCTCCTCCTGTACTATCATCACATATAGAGGCTCCTCCTGTACTATCACATATAGAGGCTCCTCCTGTACTATCATCACATAAAGAGGCTTCTCCTGTACTATCATCACATATAGAGGCTCCTCCTGTACTATCACATATAGAGGCTCCTCCTGTACTATCATCACATATAGAGGTTCCTCCTGTACTATCATCACATATATAGGCTCCTCCTGTACTATTATCACATATAGAGGCTCCTCCTGTACTATCATCACATATAGAGGCCCCTCCTGTACCATCATCACATATAGAGGCTCCTCCTGTACTATCATCACATATAGAGGCTCCTCCTGTACTATCATCACATATAGAGGTCCCTCCTGTACTATCATAACATATAGAGGCTCCTCCTGTACTATCACATATAGAGGCTCCTCCTGTACTATCATCACATATAGAGGCTTCTCCTGTACTATCATCACATATAGAGGCTCCTCCTGTACTATCATCACATATAGAGGCTCCTCCTGTACTATCATCACATATAGAGGTTCCTCCTGTACTATCATCACATATATAGGCTCCTCCTGTACTATTATCACATATAGAGGCTCCTCCTGTACTATCATCACATATAGAGGCCCCTCCTGTACCATCATCACATATAGAGGCTCCTCCTGTACTATCATCACATATAGAGGCTCCTCCTGTACTATCATCACATATAGAGGTTCCTCCTGTACTATCATCACATATAGAGGCTCCTCCTGTACTATCATCACATAGAGAGGCTGCTCCTGTACTATCATCACATATAGAGGTCCCTCCTGTACTATCATCACATATAGAGGTCCCTCCTGTACTATCATCACATATAGAGGCTCCTCTTGTACTATCATCACATATAGAGGTCCCTCCTGTACTATCATCACATATAGAGGCTCCTCCTGTACTATCATCACATATAGAGGCTCCTCCTGTACTATCATCACATATAGAGGTCCCTCCTGTACTATCATCACATATAGAGGAACCTCCTGTACTATCATCACATATAGAGGAACCTCCTGTACTATCATCACATATAGAGGTCCCTCCTGTACTATCATCACATATAGAGGCTCCTCCTGTACTATCATCACATATAGAGGCTCCTCCTGTACTATCATCACATATAGAGGCTCCTCCTGTACTATCATCACATATAGAGGCTCATCCTGTACTATCATCACATATATAGGCTCCTCCTGTACTATCATCACATATATAGGCTCCTCCTCTACTATCATCACATATAGAGGCTCCTCCTGTACTATCATCACATATAGAGGCCCCTCCTGTACCATCATCACAAATAGAGGCTCCTCCTGTACCATCATCACATATAAAGGCTCCTCCTGTACCATCATCACATATAGAGGCTCCTCCTGTACTATCATCACATATAGAGGATCCTCCTGTACTATCATCACATATAGAGGTCTCTCCTGTACTATCATCACATATAGAGGCTCCTCCTGTACTATCATCACATAAAGAGGCTGCTCCTGTACTATCATCACATATAGAGGTCCCTCCTGTACTATCATCACATATAGAGGCTCCTCCTGTACTATCATCACATATAGAGGTCCCTCCTGTACTATCATCACATATAGAGGCTCCTCCTGTACTATCATCACATATAGAGGTCCCTCCTGTACTATCATCACATATAGAGGCTCCTCCTGTACTATCATCACATATAGAGGCTCCTCCTGTACTATCATCACATATAGAGGTCCCTCCTGTAATATCATGACATATAGAGGCTCCTCCTGTACTATCATCACATATAGAGGCTCCTCCTGTACTATCATCACATATAGAGGTCCCTCCTGTACTATCATCACATATAGAGGCTCCTCCTGTACTATCATCACATATAGAGGCTCCTCCTGTACTATCATCACATATAGAGGCTCCTCCTGTACTATCATCACATATAGAGGCTCCTCCTGTACTATCATCACATATAGAGGTTTCTCCTGTACTATCATCACATATAGAGGCTCCTCCTGTACTATCATCACATATAGAGGCCCCTCCTGTACCATCATCACAAATAGAGGCTCCTCCTGTACCATTATCACATATAGAGGCTCCTCCTGTACCATCATCACATATAGAGGCTCCTCCTGTACTATCATCACATATAGAGGCTCCTCCTGTACTATCATCACATATAGCGGTCCCTCCTGTACTATCATCACATATAGAGGCTGCTCCTGTACTATCATCACATATAGAGGTCCCTCCTGTACTATCATCACATATAGAGGTCCCTCCTGTACTATCATCACATATAGAGGCTCCTCCTGTACTATCATCACATATAGAGGTCCCTCCTGTACTATCATCACATATAGAGGCTCCTCCTGTACTATCATCACATATAGAGGCTCCTCCTGTACTATCACATATAGAGGCTCCTCCTGTACTATCATCACATAAAGAGGCTTCTCCTGTACTATCATCACATATAGAGGCTCCTCCTGTACTATCACATATAGAGGCTCCTCCTGTACTATCATCACATATAGAGGTTCCTCCTGTACTATCATCACATATATAGGCTCCTCCTGTACTATTATCACATATAGAGGCTCCTCCTGTACTATCATCACATATAGAGGCCCCTCCTGTACCATCATCACATATAGAGGCTCCTCCTATACTATCATCACATATAGAGGCTCCTCCTGTACTATCATCACATATAGAGGTCCCTCCTGTACTATCATCACACATAGAGGCTCCTCCTGTACTATCATCACATATAGAGGCTGCTCCTGTACTATCATCACATATAGAGGTCCCTCCTGTACTATCATCACATATAGAGGTCCCTCCTGTACTATCATCACATATAGAGACTCCTCTTGTACTATCATCACATATAGAGGTCCCTCCTGTACTATCATCACATATAGAGGCTCCTCCTGTACTATCATCACATATAGAGGCTCCTCCTGTACTATCATCACATATAGAGGTCCCTCCTGTACTATCATCACATATAGAGGAACCTCCTGTACTATCATCACATATAGAGGTCCCTCCTGTACTATCATCACATATAGAGGCTCCTCCTGTACTATCATCACATATAGAGGAACCTCCTGTACTATCATCACATATAGAGGTCCCTCCTGTACTATCATCACATATAGAGGCTCCTCCTGTACTATCATCACATATAGAGGTCCCTCCTGTACTATCATCACATATAGAGGCACCTCCTGTTCTATCATCACATATAGAGGCACCTCCTGTACTATCATCACATATAGAGGTCCCTCCTGTACTATCATCACATATAGAGGCTCCTCCTGTACTATCATCACATATAGAGGCTCCTCCTGTACTATCATCACATATAGAGGCTCCTCCTGTACTATCATCACATATATAGGCTCCTCCTGTACTATCATCACATATAGAGGCTCCTCCTGTACTATCATCACATATAGAGGCCCCTCCTGTACCATCATCACAAATAGAGGCCCCTCCTGTACCATCATCACATATAGAGGCTCCTCCTGTACCATCATCACATATAGAGGCTCCTCCTGTACTATCATCACATATAGAGGCTCCTCCTGTACTATCATCACATATAGAGGTCCCTCCTGTACTATCATCACATATAGAGGCTTCTCCTGTACTATCATCACATATAGAGGCACCTCATGTACTATCATCACATATAGAGGTCCCTCCTGTACTATCATCACATATAGAGGCTTCTCCTGTACTATCATCACATATAGAGGTCCCTCCTGTACTATCATCACATATAGAGGCTCCTCCTGTACTATCATCACATATAGAGGTCTCTCCTGTACTATCATCACATATAGAGGCTCCTCCTGTACTATCATCACATATAGAGGCTGCTCCTGTACTATCATCACATATAGAGGTCAATCCTGTACTATCATCACATATAGAGGCTCCTCTTGTACTATCATCACATATAGAGGTCCCTCCTGTACTATCATCACATATAGAGGCTCCTCCTGTACTATCATCACATATAGAGGCTCCTCCTGTACTATCATCACATATAGAGGCTCCTCCTGTACTATCATCACATATAGAGGCTTCTCCTGTACTATCATCACATATAGAGGTCCCTCCTGTTCTATCATCACATATAGAGGTCCCTCCTGTACTATCATCACATATAGAGGCTCCTCCTGTACTATCATCACATATAGAGGCTCCTCCTGTACTATCATCACATATAGAGGCTCCTCCTGTACTATCATCACATATAGAGGCTCCTCCTGTACTATCATCACATATAGAGGCTCCTCCTGTACTATCATCACATATAGAGGCTCCTCCTGTACTATCATCACATATACAGGCTCCTCCTGTACTATCATCACATATAGAGGTCCCTCCTGTACTATCATCACATATAGAGGCTCCTCCTGTACTATCATCACATATAGAGGTCCCTCCTGTACTATCATCACATATAGAGGCTCCTCCTGTACTATCATCACATATAGAGGCTTCTCCTGTACTATCATCACATATAGAGGCTCCTCCTGTACTATCATCACATATAGAGGTCCCTCCTGTACTATCATCACATATAGAGGCTCCTCCTGTACTATCATCACATATAGAGGCTCCTCCTGTACTATCATCACATATAGAGGTCCCTCCTGTACTATCATCACATATAGAGGCTCCTCCTGTACTATCATCACATATAGAGGCTCCTCCTGTACTATCATCACATATAGAGGTCCCTCCTGTACTATCATCATATATAGAGGCTCCTCCTGTACTATCATCACATATAGAGGCTACTCCTGTACTATCATCACATATAGAGGCTCCTCCTGTACTATCGTCATATATAGAGGCTCCTCCTGTACTATCGTCATATATAGAGGTCCCTCCTGTACTATCGTCACATATAGAGGTCCCTCCTGCACTATCATAACATATAGAGGCTCCTCCTGTACTATCATCACATATAGAGGCTTCTCCTGTACTATCATCACATATAGAGGCTCCTCCTGTACTATCATCACATATAGAGGTCCCTCCTGTACTATCATCACATATAGAGGCACCTCCTGTACTATCATCACATATAGAGGCACCTCCTGTACTATTGTGTCGCCAGGGGTTAAGGGGATACCCAGAACCGGGCCAAGGGGTTGCTTCTGGAAAGGGGATCACGGTGTCGTGGCCCGGTCCGTGCTCCCTGGTTCCACAATAAAAAGGGGGGTTATGTTCGTGACGCCACCCGTGGAATGTGATCAGAGATGACCACCGCTGCTGCAGAACCTCCGGGGTGATGGAAGGCAGCTTGAGATGGGATGGCTCCCCACGGGTAGAGCCTTTTCCCCGGGGCAGTATGTTAGTCTATGGGGGGAGTGCAGGACACGAGCACAATAAACAGGCAGACTCACGGTTTTGCAGTTTCTTTGTCCTTTACTGATGATGGTATTCAGCAGAGTACTGTCCACGGAGTCTGTGAGGGGTTCAGGGTTTCTCCCACCCAGCCGGGCCGTTTTGGCTTCCTTGCCTGCACTGTGTGTCTGTGGCCCTGCCGCTGTGTGAACTATGCAGCCGGCTGTGCTCTGCTCTGCTCCTATGTACCGACCTGACAGGCAACTCGAGTCCTTACTAGTATGTTCCTGAACTCTGCGTTTGTTGCTTGTGTCTGTGGTACAGATAGAGAATGTGGAATCCTCACTTCTCTGGTGTTCACTGTGCAGTATGTAACCTGCAGTCTCGGATCCAGCATCCGTTCTGTGTGCTCCACTGGGGATGAGCTCTGCAATGCTCTGCCTCCCAGGAATGTTCCTCTGTGTACGCTTTCTCCTTTCCTCAGACCCTCAGCTAGGCCTGGAATTGGTCAGTGGATCCTGAGGTGAGCTCAAGCCAGCTCCAACCTGCAGAGATCCTGTCTCCTCAGTGCTCTGCACTGAACTTCCAAACTGAAACTACTTCTGACCATTTCCTCCCCCCCAGCAGAATGTACAGGGAAGCAGCTTGGTCTCCCCCTTCTGGCCAGGAGGTCTTGGTGTTGTGTGTGGGGAGTTAACCCTTTGTGTTGTTACTGTGGCAACCCTGGGGTGCCACATTCCCCCTTAGTGAAGAACAGTACTCCGGGACTGTGAAACAAACAAACAAGTTATCACAACAATTATATATATACAGAGTCTCAAAAGGAAAAAATACAAAAACCTTAAAGCTCAAAAAGAGTCCAAAATGTTCAAAAATATGTAAGTGTTCATACAGTATAGTCTCTGTAGGTACTGGGCTTTTGGTCTTAACGTTGCAATTAAATAAACATTTCAATAACCAAACGCTTCTTAAAGGTGTCTCTACTCTGGTCATAAGTGCAGTAGGCCTCACGGCCCTCGGGCCACCAACATGTGATCAAGTTGTAACTCTCCGGGCTGCCACCTTACACCACTCTTCTCTCACCTTTTCTGTACACTAAACTGTTACGGTTTTTCATATAAACATTATAACATATGTACATTTTATATGCAATTCCACATTAGTCTTTATATCTTGCTGGTATCTGACCCTGAGTACTACGCTGTGACCTGCGTACTGCTGGTGTACTGGGTGTACTTAGCATAATGGTGTGAGTGGAAGTGTACTTATTTGGTGTTTCTGGTACTTGTGAGGATGGGGTACTGACTGTAGGACTGGCAAGCTCACTGGGACCAGGAATCTGTTCTTCCTCTACGGTTTCAACTTCCAGTTCTTCTTGTCTTGAGACTTCTTGTGGTATGGGTTCTGATTGTGGTTCCACCACTTGAGGGAAGGCGATCATTGGGACTACTACTGCTCCATAGTAATTTGGCCATGTTTTTGGAAAATCTCCTAAGACTGTATGGAATACATCTTCTTCCTTCTTGACAGGTTGTACCTGTACGGGCAAGGTGACTTCTGGTGTCTTGAGGGTTTCAGGACACGGTTTGAGTTGATCTCTTGACACGACAGCTGATGTCCTTCCTTCATCCTTACTGATTAGACACACTTTGGGATTATCCATACTGGATGGTAAGACTGTATATGGGGTGGTTTCCCACTGATTATCCAATTTGTTTGTGCGCCGTTTCCTCTTGAGAACTTGGTCACCAGGTTGCAATGGGGTTGCTAGAGCATGCTGGTTGAAGGTTCTCTCCTGTCTTCCCCTAGCTTGTTGGAGACTTTTCTCTACGCACTCTTGTACTTGGCGATACTGCTGCTGACGTAAGGTATCCCAATTGGATTCTTGAACTTCTGCATCTGGCTTCAGAATTCCCATATCTAAATCAATTGGCAGTTTACCGGGCCTTGCACGCATAAGGTAAGCGGGGGTGCAGTTTGTAGAACTCACCGGGACATGATTGTACAAGTCCACTAGGTCGGGTAACTTCTCTGGCCATTGATTTCTTTCTGACTCTGGTAAGGTCTTCAACAGGTCAATCACAATATGGTTCATCTTCTCACATAAGCCATTTGTTTGGGGATGGTATGCTGTTGTGCGGATCTTTTTACAGCCATACATGTTGCAGAATTCTTGGAAGATCTGTGATTCGAAAGCTGGACCTTGATCTGCAAGGACTTGTTCTGGGTAACCATGGGGTCTGCAAAAGTACGTCTGGAATGCTTTAGCTGCTGTTCTAGCTGTAAGGTCTTTCACGGGTACCACCACTAAGAAGCGTGAGTAATGGTCCACGATGGTTAAGGCATAGACATAGCCAGACCGGCTTGGTGACAACTTGACGTGGTCTAATGCGACTAGCTCGAGTGGTTGCTTGGTTACTATGGACTGGAGTGGAGCTCTCTGGTTCTGTTGATCCTTTCTTCTGAGGTTGCACGGTCCGCATTTTCTACACCAATCTTCAATTGATTTTCTCATGCCAACCCAGTAGAATCTTTCTCTTAAGAGCACTTCCAACTTTTTCCAACCAAAATGACCAGCACCGTTGTGGTAAGCTTCCAGAACCATCTTGACATCTCTCTTGGGCACGATGATCTGCCAGACCAACTCATGTGTTTTTGGATTGGTGTGCCTTCTACAGAGCTTCCCTTGGTACAGGAACAATTTACCTCTCTCCTTCCAGAGATGTTGCGTCTCAGCTGGGGCATTCTGATTAGGGTAAGCACCTTGTTGTGTAAGCAGTTCTTTCACTAGCTTCACAGCTGGATCGCTGTCTTGTGTGTCAGCCCATCCGTGGTGTGCTAATGGGTTGAGAGTTGCCTGCTGTTGTTTTTGGTAGACACTCGGTTGATACTGCCCAATCTTAGGACGGTGAAAGGCCGGCAGCTCAATTTCTTCCAGTCCCTCCGGTTCCTCTTCCACGTTCCCCGAGTGTGGCATCCGGGATAAGGCATCTGCATTCCCATTCTTGTGGCCTGCCCTGTACTTGATGACAAAGTTGTAGTTTGACAGTCGGGCTATCCATCGCTGTTCCAGCGCACCTAATTTTGCAGAGTCCAGGTGGGTCAACGGATTGTTGTCAGTAAAGATGGTAAATTCTGCAGCTGCCAGGTAGTGTTTGAAACGCTCTGTTACAGCCCAAACTACTGCCAGTAGTTCTAACTTGAAGGAGCTGTAATTCTCTGGGTTTCTTTCTGTAGGCCGGAGCTTCCTGCTTGCAAAGGCAATAACTTTCTCCTTGCCTTCCTGCTTTTGAGACAATACTGCTCCCAGTCCTACGTTGCTGGCATCCGTGTACAAAATGAAGGGTTGATGGTAATCTGGATATGCCAGGATCTCTTCTCCTGTCAGTGCCCACTTCAACTTCTTAAAGGACTCTTCTCTCTCATCACTCCACTGGAAAGGAGGATTTCGGGCTGCAGACTTCTTTGACTGTCCTACCAGGATGTCTTGTAGGGGAGCTGCTAGCTTCGTGAACCCTTTTATAAATCTTCTATAGTAGCCCACCAGTCCCAGGAATTGCCTCACCTCTTTCACGCTGGTGGGTCTTGGCCAATCTCTGATCACGGTAACTTTTTCAGGATCTGGTGCTACCCCTTCTGAGCTCACGACATGTCCCAGGTACTGTACCCTTGGTTTTAGAAGGTGACACTTGGATGGCTTGATTTTCATGCCGTATCCAGATAAGGCTTCAAACACTTCTGCCAGGTCTTGGAGATGCTGTTCATAGGTCTTGGAGTAGACTATGACGTCATCCAGGTACAGGAGGACAGTTTCAAAGTTCTTATGTCCTAGGCAGCACTCCATCATTCGCTGGAAGGTACCAGGCGCGTTGCAGAGTCCAAACGGCATACAATTGAACTCACAGAGGCCCATCGGCGTGGTGAACGCTGTCTTCTCCTTATCAGCCTCTGCCACAGGAACTTGCCAATACCCACTAGTCAGATCTAGGGTGGAAAAGTAAGTAGCGGATTTTAATGCAGCCAATGACTCTTCTATCCTAGGTAATGGGTATGCATCCTTGTGTGTAATGCGGTTGATCCGTCTGTAGTCTACACACATCCTCATGGTCCCATCTTTTTTCTTAACTAGCACTAGTGGGGCTGCCCAGGGGCTACAACTGTCTCTTATTACTCCTGCTTCTTTCATTTCTTTGAGCATGTCTTTGGCGCATTGGTAGTGAGCTGGTGGTACTGGTCTATACCTCTCCTTTATGGGTGGATGGTTACCTGTGGGTATAGTGTGCTCTACCCCTTTGATCTGCCCAAAGTCTAATGGGTGTTTGCTGAATATTTGTTCATATTCATTCACTACCCTGTATACTCCATGCTTTTGATGGGATGGTGTAGAATCGGTACCTACATGTAGCTTTTGGCACCAATCCTCCAGCTTTCCCTCTGAGCCATTGTCCTCCGCCTGATTTGACGGCTTCAAGGGCTCAACGGTGGTGATGGCGTTGTTATCAACCGTATATAGCTTAGCCATGGTAGCATACTTAGGTAGGGTGACCTCATCTTCCCCACAATTTAGAAGGCGTATTGGCACTCTCCCCCTGTGTACCTCAACTATTCCTCTGGCCGTCAGTACAGTGGGCCTACTGTCTGAGTACACGGGTTCTACCAGGGCCTGATAGTCTCGCCCTCTGATGCCTATTGCGGCTCTACACCAGACCAGCATTTCTGTTTTGGGAGGAATTACAATAGGTATTGGGTCACTTACCCTTGCACTGCCAATTTCACCTCCTGACATTTCTACCTGCTGCTTCAGCATCAAGGCTTTAATTTCCTTCTGCAGGAGTCTCTGTTGCCCAGGTTTGGCAGTCTCGACGATCTGCTGCAAGACAGTAATTACCTCTGCAAAACAATTTTCAATTACATTCATTCCTAGCAGCATAGTTGGTTCACGTTCTCGTCGGTCAACATCAACAATGATAATACCCTGATTCTGCAATTCTACTCTCCCAATCTTAATGGTCATTTCTCTGAAACCAACCTGTGGTACTAATTCACCATTGCTAGCCCATATATTCAATGCAACATTAGATGGACCACTGCTAACGTCTGAATCAGCCCAGTACCTCTTATAAAGGACATGCGGAATTGATGATATTTGGGAACCAGTGTCCAGCAAGGCGTTGAGCGGAATGCCATCCAGCACGATGGGGATGACTGGACGTCCCCCCACATACTTGTCGTGCCAGGGTGAAGGACCTTGAGAGTTCATTCCTGAGGAGCGGCCCGCCTCCCCAGGGGATCCCCATTTAAAGCACATTCACGGGCAAAGTGACCTGGCTCATTGCAACGGCGGCAAATGGGCTGTCCATCCGGCTGGTAGCGGTCGCTGGGTCGTCCTCTCGTCGCTTGGTATCTCCTAGGCCTCATCCATGGGACATCCTCCTTGCTGGTCGCCAGCTCAATCTTGGGTGCAGACTTGAATCCACGCAGCTCCTGGACGATTCTAGCCATGGAAGCAACAGTGTCTGTAAGGGCTTCAAGCTTTTGATGTAGAGCCTCATTAGTGATCGGCTCCAGGTGGTTAGCAGCAGCGGCTGACATGGCCGATGTCACCGGCACTACTGGCTGCTGGGGTGCCACTGTAAGGTGTTGAACAGAGTCTATATCCTGCGGCTCCTCCACCTGCTGGAGGCGGATGGCTCTATCCTTTAGCTGGGCAAATGTTAGTCCTGGATCCTGGATCACCATCATGCTCAGTTGTCCCCGGTGGGAAGGGGATGAGAGTCCATCCAGGAATTGGTCTATCAGCAGCTTATCTGCTCCAGGAGCTAAGGCAGGTTCTGCTAATTTAAGTGCTCTGAGCGCCTCCTGTAAGTTTAAGGCAAAGTCTCTTGCGCTCTCTCTAGGTTTTTGCTTGCATCCAAAGAACCTCATTTTAGCCCGGCTGTCAGCAGTGGATTCAAAAGCTGCTTTTAGTCCAGCTATTATATGCTCTACAGTGTCCTTTGCATCATCCGGCCAGGATGTAGCCTCCCGCTGGGCATTGCCAGTTAACTGTCCCATAAGCATACCAACACGCTGAGCTTCTGTCAGGGGGTACATGCTGTAGTAGGTTTTTAGCTTTCCGATAAAGTCATTAAGTGTGTTGGGCTCACCTGAGTACTGCGGCAGCCACACTGCACCCGGGGTGTACGGCATCAGGAACGGCATGATAGGTGCCGCTGCACCGCCGGGTACAACAGCATCTCCCTGCTGCGACATCTTTGCGCCCCCTTAGTTAATTTCACCAGTCTTCTTGACAGCAAGCCTGGGACACTTTTCTGCGTTTTCGTTCGGGTCGCAGCACCGAGCGCACCTCCTCTGCAAGCGGTGGGCGGAGTCTTAGTTTAGGCGCGATGTTTTCCCGCGCGTAGCAGGTAATGGCGTGATTAAAGATGGCGCCTGGAAAATTTTACCAATGATGTTTATGGATTTTTCCAGGTATCTTTGCAAAGTTTAAAGTCCGTTCTTTGTTGCAACAATTCACAGTGCAAGTCTTTTATGCGATGCAATAAGTCTTTACAGGCACACGTCACCCGGGTTGCAGCCGGGTCCAGTCCGCATCCTGTTCGTGACGCCAAAGTTGTGTCGCCAGGGGTTAAGGGGATACCCAGAACCGGGCCAAGGGGTTGCTTCTGGAAAGGGGATCACGGTGTCGTGGCCCGGTCCGTGCTCCCTGGTTCCACAATAAAAAGGGGGGTTATGTTCGTGACGCCACCCGTGGAATGTGATCAGAGATGACCACCGCTGCTGCAGAACCTCCGGGGTGATGGAAGGCAGCTTGAGATGGGATGGCTCCCCACGGGTAGAGCCTTTTCCCCGGGGCAGTATGTTAGTCTATGGGGGGAGTGCAGGACACGAGCACAATAAACAGGCAGACTCACGGTTTTGCAGTTTCTTTGTCCTTTACTGATGATGGTATTCAGCAGAGTACTGTCCACGGAGTCTGTGAGGGGTTCAGGGTTTCTCCCACCCAGCCGGGCCGTTTTGGCTTCCTTGCCTGCACTGTGTGTCTGTGGCCCTGCCGCTGTGTGAACTATGCAGCCGGCTGTGCTCTGCTCTGCTCCTATGTACCGACCTGACAGGCAACTCGAGTCCTTACTAGTATGTTCCTGAACTCTGCGTTTGTTGCTTGTGTCTGTGGTACAGATAGAGAATGTGGAATCCTCACTTCTCTGGTGTTCACTGTGCAGTATGTAACCTGCAGTCTCGGATCCAGCATCCGTTCTGTGTGCTCCACTGGGGATGAGCTCTGCAATGCTCTGCCTCCCAGGAATGTTCCTCTGTGTACGCTTTCTCCTTTCCTCAGACCCTCAGCTAGGCCTGGAATTGGTCAGTGGATCCTGAGGTGAGCTCAAGCCAGCTCCAACCTGCAGAGATTCTGTCTCCTCAGTGCTCTGCACTGAACTTCCAAACTGAAACTACTTCTGACCATTTCCTCCCCCCCAGCAGAATGTACAGGGAAGCAGCTTGGTCTCCCCCTTCTGGCCAGGAGGTCTTGGTGTTGTGTGTGGGGAGTTAACCCTTTGTGTTGTTACTGTGGCAACCCTGGGGTGCCACACTATCATCACATATAGAGGTCCCTCCTGTACTATCATCACATATAGAGTATCCTGCTGTACTATCATCACATATAGAGGCTCCTCCTGTACTATCATCACATATAGAGGCTCCTCCTGTACTATCATCACATATAGAGGCTCCTCCTGTACTATCATCACATGTAGAGGCTCCTCCTGTACTATCATCACATATATAGGCTCCTCCTGTACTATCATCACATATAGAGGCTCCTCCTGTACTATCATCACATATAGAGGCCCCTCGTGTACCATCATCACAAATATAGGCTCCTCCTGTACCATCATCACATATAGAGGCTCCTCCTGTACCATCATCACTTATAGAGGCTCCTCCTGTACTATCATCACATATAGAGGTCCCTCCTGTACTATCATCACATATAGAGGCTCCTCCTGTACTATCATCACATATAGAGGTCTCTCCTGTACTATCATCACATATAGAGGCTCCTCCTGTACTATCATCACATATAGAGGCTCCTCCTGTACTATCATCACATATAGAGGCTGCTCCTGTACTATCATCACATATAGAGGTCCCTCCTGTACTATCATCACATATAGAGGCTCCTCCTGTACTATCATCACATATAGAGGTCCCTCCTGTACTATCATCACATATAGAGGCTCCTCCTGTACTATCATCACATATAGAGGCTCCTCCTGTACTATCGACACATATAGAGGCTCCTCCTGTACTATCATCACATATAGAGGCTCCTCCTGTACTATCATCACATATAGAGGCTTCTCCTGTACTATCATCACATATAGAGGTCCCTCCTGTACTATCATCACATATAGAGGTCCCTCCTGTACTATCATCACATATAGAGGCCCCTCCTGTACTATCATCACATATAGAGGCTCCTCCTGTACTATCATCACATATAGAGGCTCCTCCTGTACTATCATCACATATAGAGGCTCCTCCTGTACTATCATCACATATAGAGGCTCCTCCTGTACTATCATCACATATAGAGGCTCCTCCTGTACTATCATCACATATAGAGGCTCCTCCTGTACTATCATCACATATACAGGCTCCTCCTGTACTATCATCACATATAGAGGTCCCTCCTGTACTATCATCACATATAGAGGTCCCTCCTGTACTATCATCACATATAGAGGCTCCTCCTGTACTATCATCACATATACAGGCTCCTCCTGTACTATCATCAAATATAGAGGTCCCTACTGTACTATCATCACATATAGAGGTCCCTCCTGTACTATCATCACATATAGAGGCTCCTCCTGTACTATCATCACATATAGAGGCTCCTCCTGTACTATCACATATAGAGGCTCCTCCTGTACTATCATCACATATAGAGGCTCCTCCTGTACTATCATCACATATAGAGGCTCCTCCTGTACTATCATCACATATAGAGGCTTCTCCTGTACTATCACCACATATAGAGGTCCCTCCTGTACTATCATCACATATAGAAGTCCCTCCTGTACTATCATCACATATAGAGGCTCCTCCTGCACTATCATCACATATAGAGGTCCCTCCTGTACTATCATCACATATAGAGGTCCCTCCTGTACTATCATCACATATAGAGGCTCCTCCTGTACTATCATCACATATAGAGGATCCTCCTGTACTATCATCACATATAGAGGCTCCTCCTGTACTATCATCACATATAGAGGCTCCTCCTGTACTATCATCACATATACAGGCTCCTCCTGTACTATCATCACATATAGAGGTCCCCCCTGTACTATCATCACATATAGAGGTCCCTCCTGTACTATCATCACATATAGAGGCTCCTCCTGTACTATCATCACATATACAGGCTCCTCCTGTACTATCATCACGTATAGAGGTCCCTCCTGTACTATCATCACATATAGAGGTCCCTCCTGTACTATCATCACATATAGAGGCTCCTCCTGTACTATCATCACATATAGAGGCTCCTCCTGTACTATCATCACATATAGAGGTCCCTCCTGTAATATCATGACATATAGAGGCTCCTCCTGTACTATCATCACATATAGAGGCTCCTCCTGTACTATCATCACATATAGAGGTCCCTCCTGTACTATCATCACATATAGAGGCTCCTCCTGTACTATCATCACATATAGAGGCTCCTCCTGTACTATCATCACATATAGAGGCTCCTCCTGTACTATCATCACATATAGAGGGTCCTCCTGTACTATCATCACATATAGAGGCTCCTCCTGTACTATCATCACATATAGAGGCTCCTCCTGTACTATCATCACATATAGAGGCCCCTCCTGTACCATCATCACAAATAGAGGCTCCTCCTGTACCATTATCACATATAGAGGCTCCTCCTGTACCATCATCACATATAGAGGCTCCTCCTGTACTATCACCACATATAGAGGCTCCTCCTGTACTATTATCACATATAGAGGTCCCTCCTGTACTATCATCACATATAGAGGCTGCTCCTGTACTATCATCACATATAGAGGTCCCTCCTGTACTATCATCACATATAGAGGTCCCTCCTGTACTACCATCACATATAGAGGCTCCTCCTGTACTATCATCACATATAGAGGTCCCTCCTGTACTATCATCACATATAGAGGCTCCTCCTGTACTATCATCACATATAGAGGCTCCTCCTGTACTATCACATATAGAGGCTCCTCCTGTACTATCATCACATATAGAGGCTTCTCCTGTACTATCATCACATATAGAGGCTCCTCCTGTACTATCATCACATATAGAGGCTCCTCCTGTACTATCATCACATATAGAGGTTCCTCCTGTACTATCATCACATATATAGGCTCCTCCTGTACTATTATCACATATAGAGGCTCCTCCTGTACTATCATCACATATAGAGGCCCCTCCTGTACCATCATCACATATAGAGGCTCCTCCTGTACTATCATCACATATAGAGGCTCCTCCTGTACTATCATCACATATAGAGGTCCCTCCTGTACTATCATCACATATAGAGGCTCCTCCTGTACTATCATCATATATAGAGGCTGCTCCTGTACTATCATCACATATAGAGGTCCCTCCTGTACTATCATCACATATAGAGGTCCCTCCTGTACTATCATCACATATAGAGGCTCCTCTTGTACTATCATCACATATAGAGGCTCCCCCTGTACTATCATCACATATAGAGGCTCCTCCTGTACTATCATCACATATAGAGGTCCCTCCTGTACTATCATCACATATAGAGGCTGCTCCTGTACTATCATCACATATAGAGGTCCCTCCTGTACTATCATCACATATAGAGGTCCCTCCTGTACTATCATCACATATAGAGGCTCCTCCTGTACAATCATCACATATAGAGGTCCCTCCTGTACTATCATCACATATAGAGGCTCCTCCTGTACTATCATCACATATAGAGGCTCCTCCTGTACTATCACATATAGAGGCTCCTCCTGTACTATCATCACATATAGAGGCTCCTCCTGTACTATCACATATAGAGGCTCCTCCTGTACTATCATCACATATAGAGGTTCCTCCTGTACTATCATCACATATATAGGCTCCTCCTGTACTATTATCACATATAGAGGCTCCTCCTGTACTATCATCACATATAGAGGCCCCTCCTGTACCATCATCACATATAGAGGCTCCTCCTGTACTATCATCACATATAGAGGCTCCTCCTGTACTATCATCACATATAGAGGTCCCTCCTGTACTATCATCACATATAGAGGCTCCTCCTGTACTATCATCACATATAGAGGCTCCTCCTGTACTATCATCACATATAGAGGTCCCTCCTGTACTATCATCACATATAGAGGCTGCTCCTGTACTATCATCACATATAGAGGTCCCTCTTGTACTATCATCACATATAGAGGTCCCTCCTGTACTATCATCACATATAGAGGCTCCTCCTGTACTATCATCACATATAGAGGTCCCTCCTGTACTATCATCACATATAGAGGCTCCTCCTGTACTATCATCACATATAGAGGCTCTTCCTGTACTATCACATATAGAGGCTCCTCCTGTACTATCATCACATATAGAGGCTTCTCCTGTACTATCATCACATATAGAGGCTCCTCCTGTACTATCACATATAGAGGCTCCTCCTGTACTATCATCACATATAGAGGTTCCTCCAGTACTATCATCACATATATAGGCTCCTCCTGTACTATTATCACATATAGAGGCTCCTCCTGTACTATCATCACATATAGAGGCCCCTCCTGTACCATCATCACATATAGAGGCTCCTCCTGTACTATCATCACATATAGAGGCTCCTCCTGTACTATCATCACATATAGAGGTCCCTCCTGTACTATCATCACATATAGAGGCTCCTCCTGTACTATCATCACATATAGAGGCTGCTCCTGTACTATCATCACATATAGAGGTCCCTCCTGTACTATCATCACATATAGAGGTCCCTCCTGTACTATCATCACATATAGAGGCTCCTCTTGTACTATCATCACATATAGAGGTCCCTCCTGTACTATCATCACATATAGAGGCTCCTCCTGTACTATCATCACATATAGAGGCTCCTCCTGTACTATCATCACATATAGAGGTCCCTCCTGTACTATCATCACATATAGAGGAACCTCCTGTACTATCATCACATATAGAGGTCCCTCCTGTACTATCATCACATATAGAGGCTCCTCCTGTACTATCATCACATATAGAGGAACCTCCTGTACTATCATCACATATAGAGGTCTCTCCTGTACTATCATCACATATAGAGGCTCCTCCTGTACTATCATCACATATAGAGGTCCCTCCTGTACTATCATCACATATAGAGGCACCTCCTGTACTATCATCACATATAGAGGCACCTCCTGTACTATCATCACATATAGAGGTCCCTCCTGTACTATCATCACATATAGAGGCTCCTCCTGTACTATCATCACATATAGAGGCTCCTCCTGTACTATCATCACATATAGAGGCTCCTCCTGTACTATCATCACATATAGAGGCTCCTCCTGTACTATCATCACATATAGAGGCTCCTCCTGTACTATCATCACATATATAGGCTCCTCCTGTACTATCATCACATATAGAGGCTCCTCCTGTACTATCATCACATATAGAGGCCCCTCCTGTACCATCATCACATATAGAGGCTCCTCCTGTACCATCATCACATATAGAGGCTCCTCCTGTACTATCATCACATATAGAGGCTCCTCCTGTACTATCATCACATATAGAGGTCCCTCCTGTACTATCATCACATATAGAGGCTTCTCCTGTACTATCATCACATATAGAGGCACCTCATGTACTATCATCACATATAGAGGTCCCTCCTGTACTATCATCACATATAGAGGCTTCTCCTGTACTATAATCACATATAGAGGTCCCTCCTGTACTATCATCACATATAGAGGATCCTCCTGTACTATCATCACATATAGAGGTCTCTCCTGTACTATCATCACATATAGAGGCTCCTCCTGTACTATCATCACATATAGAGGCTGCTCCTGTACTATCATCACATATAGAGGTCAATCCTGTACTATCATCACATATAGAGGCTCCTCTTGTACTATCATCACATATAGAGGTCCCTCCTGTACTATCATCACATATAGAGGCTCCTCCTGTACTATCATCACATATAGAGGCTCCTCCTGTACTATCATCACATATAGAGGCTCCTCCTGTACTATCATCACATATAGAGGCTTCTCCTGTACTATCATCACATATAGAGGTCCCTCCTGTACTATCATCACATATAGAGGTCCCTCCTGTACTATCATCACATATAGAGGCTCCTCCTGTACTATCATCACATATAGAGGCTCCTCCTGTACTATCATCACATATAGAGGCTCCTCCTGTACTATCATCACATATAGAGGCTCCTCCTGTACTATCATCACATATAGAGGCTCCTCCTGTACTATCATCACATATAGAGGCTCCTCCTGTACTATCATCACATATAGAGGCTCCTCCTGTACTATCATCACATATACAGGCTCCTCCTGTACTATCATCACATATAGAGGTCCCTCCTGTACTATCATCACATATAGAGGCTCCTCCTGTACTATCATCACATATAGAGGCTTCTCCTGTACTATCATCACATATAGAGGCTCCTCCTGTACTATCATCACATATAGAGGTCCCTCCTGTACTATCATCACATATAGAGGCTCCTCCTGTACTATCATCACATATAGAGGCTCCTCCTGTACTATCATCACATATAGAGGTCCCTCCTGTACTATCATCACATATAGAGGCTCCTCCTGTACTATCATCACATATAGAGGCTCCTCCTGTACTATCATCACATATAGAGGTCCCTCCTGTACTATCATCACATATAGAGGCTCCTCCTGTACTATCATCACATATAGAGGCTACTCCTGTACTATCATCACATATAGAGGCTCCTCCTGTACTATCGTCATATATAGAGGCTCCTCCTGTAATATCGTCATATATAGAGGTCCCTCCTGTACTATCGTCACATATAGAGGTCCCTCCTGCACTATCATAACATATAGAGGCTCCTCCTGTACTATCATCACATATAGAGGCTTCTCCTGTACTATCATCACATATAGAGGCTCCTCCTGTACTATCATCACATATAGAGGTCCCTCCTGTACTATCATCACATATAGAGGCACCTCCTGTACTATCATCACATATAGAGGCACCTCCTGTACTATCATCACATATAGAGTATCCTGCTGTACTATCATCACATATAGAGGCTCCTCCTGTACTATCATCACATATAGAGGCTCCTCCTGTACTATCATCACATATAGAGGCTCCTCCTGTACTATCATCACATGTAGAGGCTCCTCCTGTACTATCATCACATATATAGGCTCCTCCTGTACTATCATCACATATAGAGGCTCCTCCTGTACTATCATCACATATAGAGGCCCCTCGTGTACCATCATCACAAATAGAGGCTCCTCCTGTACCATCATCACATATAGAGGCTCCTACTGTACCATCATCACTTATAGAGGCTCCTCCTGTACTATCATCACATATAGAGGTCCCTCCTGTACTATCATCACATATAGAGGCTCCTCCTGTACTATCATCACATATAGAGGTCTCTCCTGTACTATCATCACATATAGAGGCTCCTCCTGTACTATCATCACATATAGAGGCTCCTCCTGTACTATCATCACATATAGAGGCTGCTCCTGTACTATCATCACATATAGAGGTCCCTCCTGTACTATCATCACATATAGAGGCTCCTCCTGTACTATCATCACATATAGAGGTCCCTCCTGTACTATCATCACATATAGAGGCTCCTCCTGTACTATCATCACTTATAGAGGCTCCTCCTGTACTATCGACACATATAGAGGCTCCTCCTGTACTATCATCACATATAGAGGCTCCTCCTGTACTATCATCACATATAGAGGCTTCTCCTGTACTATCATCACATATAGAGGTCCCTCCTGTACTATCATCACATATAGAGGTCCCTCCTGTACTATCATCACATATAGAGGCCCCTCCTGTACTATCATCACATATAGAGGCTCCTCCTGTACTATCATCACATATAGAGGCTCCTCCTGTACTATCATCACATATAGAGGCTCCTCCTGTACTATCATCACATATAGAGGCTCCTCCTGTACTATCATCACATATAGAGGCTCCTCCTGTACTATCATCACATATAGAGGCTCCTCCTGTACTATCATCACATATACAGGCTCCTCCTGTACTATCATCACATATAGAGGTCCCTCCTGTACTATCATCACATATAGAGGTCCCTCCTGTACTATCATCACATATAGAGGCTCCTCCTGTACTATCATCACATATACAGGCTCCTCCTGTACTATCATCAAATATAGAGGTCCCTACTGTACTATCATCACATATAGAGGTCCCTCCTGTACTATCATCACATATAGAGGCTCCTCCTGTACTATCATCACATATAGAGGCTCCTCCTGTACTATCACATATAGAGGCTCCTCCTGTACTATCATCACATATAGAGGCTCCTCCTGTACTATCATCACATATAGAGGCTCCTCCTGTACTATCATCACATATAGAGGCTTCTCCTGTACTATCACCACATATAGAGGTCCCTCCTGTACTATCATCACATATAGAAGTCCCTCCTGTACTATCATCACATATAGAGGCTCCTCCTGCACTATCATCACATATAGAGGTCCCTCCTGTACTATCATCACATATAGAGGTCCCTCCTGTACTATCATCACATATAGAGGCTCCTCCTGTACTATCATCACATATAGAGGCTCCTCCTGTACTATCATCACATATAGAGGCTCCTCCTGTACTATCATCACATATAGAGGCTCCTCCTGTACTATCATCACATATAGAGGCTCCTCCTGTACTATCATCACATATAGAGGCTTCTCCTGTACTATCATCACATATAGAGGTCCCTCCTGTACTATCATCACATATAGAGGTCCCTCCTATACTATCATCACATATAGAGGCTCCTCCTGTACTATCATCACATATACAGGCTCCTCCTGTACCATCATCACATATAGAGGCTCCTCCTGTACTATCACCACATATAGAGGCTCCTCCTGTACTATCATCACATATAGAGGTCCCTCCTGTACTATCATCACATATAGAGGCTGCTCCTGTACTATCATCACATATAGAGGTCCCTCCTGTACTATCATCACATATAGAGGTCCCTCCTGTACTATCATCACATATAGAGGCTCCTCCTGTACTATCATCACATATAGAGGTCCCTCCTGTACTATCATCACATATAGAGGCTCCTCCTGTACTATCATCACATATAGAGGCTCCTCCTGTACTATCACATATAGAGGCTCCTCCTGTACTATCATCACATATACAGGCTCCTCCTGTACTATCATCACATATAGAGGTCCCTCCTGTACTATCATCACATATAGAGGTCCCTCCTGTACTATCATCACATATAGAGGCTCCTCCTGTACTATCATCACATATACAGGCTCCTCCTGTACTATCATCACGTATAGAGGTCCCTCCTGTACTATCATCACATATAGAGGTAACTCCTGTACTATCATCACATATAGAGGCTCCTCCTGTACTATCATCACATATAGAGGCTCCTCCTGTACTATCATCACATATAGAGGTCCCTCCTGTAATATCATGACATATAGAGGCTCCTCCTGTACTATCATCACATATAGAGGCTCCTCCTGTACTATCATCACATATAGAGGTCCCTCCTGTACTATCATCACATATAGAGGCTCCTCCTGTACTATCATCACATATAGAGGGTCCTCCTGTACTATCATCACATATAGAGGCTCCTCCTGTACTATCATCACATATAGAGGTTTCTCCTGTACTATCATCACATATAGAGGCTCCTCCTGTACTATCATCACATATAGAGGCTCCTTCTGTACCATCATCACAAATAGAGGCTCCTCCTGTACCATTATCACATATAGAGGCTCCTCCTGTACCATCATCACATATAGAGGCTCCTCCTGTACTATCACCACATATAGAGGCTCCTCCTGTACTATCATCACATATAGAGGTCCCTCCTGTACTATCATCACATATAGAGGCTGCTCCTGTACTATCATCACATAGAGAGGTCCCTCCTGTACTATCATCACATATAGAGGTCCCTCCTGTACTATCATCACATATAGAGGCTCCTCCTGTACTATCATCACATATAGAGGTCCCTCCTGTACTATCATCACATATAGAGGCTCCTCCTGTACTATCATCACATATAGAGGCTCCTCCTGTACTATCACATATAGAGGCTCCTCCTGTACTATCATCACATATAGAGGCTTCTTCTGTACTATCATCACATATAGAGGCTCCTCCTGTACTATCATCACATATAGAGGCTCCTTCTGTACTATCATCACATATAGAGGTTCCTCCTGTACTATCATCACATATATAGGCTCCTCCTGTACTATTATCACATATAGAGGCTCCTCCTGTACTATCATCACATATAGAGGCCCCTCCTGTACCATCATCACATATAGAGGCTCCTCCTGTACTATCATCACATATAGAGGCTCCTCCTGTACTATCATCACATATAGAGGTCCATCCTGTACTATCATCACATATAGAGGCTCCTCCTGTACTATCATCACATATAGAGGCTGCTCCTGTACTATCATCACATATAGAGGTCCCTCCTGTACTATCATCACATATAGAGGTCCCTCCTGTACTATCATCACATATAGAGGTCCCTCCTGTACTATCATCACATATAGAGGCTCCTCTTGTACTATCATCACATATAGAGGTCCCTCCTGTACTATCATCACATATAGAGGCTCCTCCTGTACTATCATCACATATAGAGGCTCCTCCTGTACTATCATCACATATAGAGGTCCCTCCTGTACTATTATCACATATAGAGGAACCTCCTGTACTATCATCACATATAGAGGAACCTCCTGTACTATCATCACATATAGAGGTCCCTCCTGTACTATCATCACATATAGAGGCTCCTCCTGTACTATCATCACATATAGAGGCTCCTCCTGTACTATCATCACATATAGAGGCTCCTCCTGTACTATCATCACATATAGAGGCTCATCCTGTACTATCATCACATATATAGGCTCCTCCTGTACTATCATCACATATATAGGCTCCTCCTCTACTATCATCACATATAGAGGCTCCTCCTGTACTATCATCACATATAGAGGCCCCTCCTGTACCATCATCACAAATAGAGGCTCCTCCTGTACCATCATCACATATAGAGGCTCCTCCTGTACCATCATCACATATAGAGGCTCCTCCTGTACTATCATCACATATAGAGGCTCCTCCTGTACTATCATCACATATAGAGGTCTCTCCTGTACTATCATCACATATAGAGGCTCCTCCTGTACTATCATCACATAAAGAGGCTGCTCCTGTACTATCATCACATATAGAGTTCCCTCCTGTACTATCATCACATATAGAGGCTCCTCCTGTACTATCATCACATATAGAGGTCCCTCCTGTACTATCATCACATATAGAGGCTCCTCCTGTACTATCATCACATATAGAGGTCCCTCCTGTACTATCATCACATATAGAGGCTCCTCCTGTACTATCATCACATATAGAGGCTCCTCCTGTACTATCATCACATATAGAGGTCCCTCCTGTAATATCATGACATATAGAGGCTCCTCCTGTACTATCATCACATATAGAGGCTCCTCCTGTACTATCATCACATATAGAGGTCCCTCCTGTACTATCATCACATATAGAGGCTCCTCCTGTACTATCATCACATATAGAGGCTCCTCCTGTACTATCATCACATATAGAGGCTCCTCCTGTACTATCATCACATATAGAGGCTCCTCCTGTACTATCATCACATATAGAGGCTCCTCCTGTACTATCATCACATATAGAGGCCCCTCCTGTACCATCATCACAAACAGAGGCTCCTCCTGTACCATTATCACATATAGAGGCTCCTCCTGTACCATCATCACATATAGAGGCTCCCCCTGTACTATCATCACATATAGAGGCTCCTCCTGTACTATCATCACATATAGAGGTCCCTCCTGTACTATCATCACATATAGAGGCTGCTCCTGTACTATCATCACATATAGAGGTCCCTCCTGTACTATCATCACATATAGAGGTCCCTCCTGTACTATCATCACATATAGAGGCTCCTCCTGTACTATCATCACATATAGAGGTCCCTCCTGTACTATCATCAGATATAGAGGTTCCTCCTGTACTATCATCACATATAGAGGCTCCTCCTGTACTATCACATATAGAGGCTCCTCCTGTACTATCATCACATATAGAGGCTCCTCCTGTACTATCACATATAGAGGCTCCTCCTGTACTATCATCACATATAGAGGTTCCTCCTGTACTATCATCACATATATAGGCTCCTCCTGTACTATTATCACATATAGAGGCTCCTCCTGTACTATCATCACATATAGAGGCCCCTCCTGTACCATCATCACATATAGAGGCTCCTCCTGTACTCTCATCACATATAGAGGCTCCTCCTGTACTATCATCACATATAGAGGTCCCTCCTGTACTATCATCACATATAGAGGCTCCTCCTGTACTATCATCACATATAGAGGCTGCTCCTGTACTATCATCACATATAGAGGTTCCTCCTGTACTATCATCACATATAGAGGTCCCTCCTGTACTATCATCACATATAGAGGCTTCTCCTGTACTATCATCACATATAGAGGTCCCTCCTGTACTATCATCACATATAGAGGCTCCTCCTGTACTATCATCACATATAGAGGTCTCTCCTGTACTATCATCACATATAGAGGCTCCTCCTGTACTATCATCACATATAGAGGCTGCTCCTGTACTATCATCACATATAGAGGTCAATCCTGTACTATCATCACATATAGAGGCTCCTCTTGTACTATCATCACATATAGAGGTCCCTCCTGTACTATCATCACATATAGAGGCTCCTCCTGTACTATCATCACATATAGAGGCTCCTCCTGTACTATCATCACATATAGAGGCTCCTCCTGTACTATCATCACATATAGAGGCTTCTCCTGTACTATCATCACATATAGAGGTCCCTCCTGTACTATCATCACATATAGGAGGTCCCTCCTGTACTATCATCACATATAGAGGCTCCTCCTGTACTATCATCACATATAGAGGCTCCTCCTGTACTATCATCACATATAGAGGCTCCTCCTGTACTATCATCACATATAGAGGCTCCTCCTGTACTATCATCACATATAGAGGCTCCTCCTGTACTATCATCACATATAGAGGCTCCTCCTGTACTATCATCACATATACAGGCTCCTCCTGTACTATCATCACATATAGAGGTCCCTCCTGTACTATCATCACATATAGAGGCTCCTCCTGTACTATCATCACATATAGAGGTCC
>NW_027443507.1:0-43084 GCF_048569485.1 Anomaloglossus baeobatrachus | reverse complement strand
TTAATAAAATAAGTAGAAATCCACTAAAAGTTTTGTTTGGTTATCTTGCAATCCCGAGATAATCGTCTCCATGCTCCAAATCCATTTTAAAGCCATTTTTAAGGCATTTCGCGCATACATGAATGAATGAACACATTTTTCTCCAAAACTATAACAGATGCAAGCTTGTCCTGTTTGGTGGAGATGATATTTAATAAAATAAGTAGAAATCCACTAAAAGTTTTGTTTGGTTATCTTGCAATCCCGAGATAATCGTCTCCATGCTCCAAATCCATTTTAAAGCCATTTTTAAGGCATTTCGCGCATACATGAAATGAACACATTTTTCTCCAAAACTATAACAGATGCAAGCTTGTCCTGTTTGGTGGAGATGATATTTAATAAAATAAGTAGAAATCCACTAAAAGTTTTGTTTGGTTATCTTGCAATCCCGAGATAATCGTCTCCATGCTCCAAATCCATTTTAAAGCCATTTTTAAGGCATTTCGCGCATACATGAAATGAACACATTTTTCTCCAAAACTATAACAGATGCAAGCTTGTCCTGTTTGGTGGAGATGATATTTAATAAAATAAGTAGAAATCCACTAAAAGTTTTGTTTGGTTATCTTGCAATCCCGAGATAATCGTCTCCATGCTCCAAATCCATTTTAAAGCCATTTTTAAGGCATTTCGCGCATACATGAAATGAACACATTTTTCTCCAAAACTATAACAGATGCAAGCTTGTCCTGTTTGGTGGAGATGATATTTAATAAAATAAGTAGAAATCCACTAAAAGTTTTGTTTGGTTATCTTGCAATCCCGAGATAATCGTCTCCATGCTCCAAATCCATTTTAAAGCCATTTTTAAGGCATTTCGCGCATACATGAAATGAACACATTTTTCTCCAAAACTATAACAGATGCAAGCTTGTCCTGTTTGGTGGAGATGATATTTAATAAAATAAGTAGAAATCCACTAAAAGTTTTGTTTGGTTATCTTGCAATCCCGAGATAATCGTCTCCATGCTCCAAATCCATTTTAAAGCCATTTTTAAGGCATTTCGCGCATACATGAAATGAACACATTTTTCTCCAAAACTATAACAGATGCAAGCTTGTCCTGTTTGGTGGAGATGATATTTAATAAAATAAGTAGAAATCCACTAAAAGTTTTGTTTGGTTATCTTGCAATCCCGAGATAATCGTCTCCATGCTCCAAATCCATTTTAAAGCCATTTTTAAGGCATTTCGCGCATACATGAAATGAACACATTTTTCTCCAAAACTATAACAGATGCAAGCTTGTCCTGTTTGGTGGAGATGATATTTAATAAAATAAGTAGAAATCCACTAAAAGTTTTGTTTGGTTATCTTGCAATCCCGAGATAATCGTCTCCATGCTCCAAATCCATTTTAAAGCCATTTTTAAGGCATTTCGCGCATACATGAAATGAACACATTTTTCTCCAAAACTATAACAGATGCAAGCTTGTCCTGTTTGGTGGAGATGATATTTAATAAAATAAGTAGAAATCCACTAAAAGTTTTGTTTGGTTATCTTGCAATCCCGAGATAATCGTCTCCATGCTCCAAATCCATTTTAAAGCCATTTTTAAGGCATTTCGCGCATACATGAAATGAACACATTTTTCTCCAAAACTATAACAGATGCAAGCTTGTCCTGTTTGGTGGAGATGATATTTAATAAAATAAGTAGAAATCCACTAAAAGTTTTGTTTGGTTATCTTGCAATCCCGAGATAATCGTCTCCATGCTCCAAATCCATTTTAAAGCCATTTTTAAGGCATTTCGCGCATACATGAAATGAACACATTTTTCTCCAAAACTATAACAGATGCAAGCTTGTCCTGTTTGGTGGAGATGATATTTAATAAAATAAGTAGAAATCCACTAAAAGTTTTGTTTGGTTATCTTGCAATCCCGAGATAATCGTCTCCATGCTCCAAATCCATTTTAAAGCCATTTTTAAGGCATTTCGCGCATACATGAAATGAACACATTTTTCTCCAAAACTATAACAGATGCAAGCTTGTCCTGTTTGGTGGAGATGATATTTAATAAAATAAGTAGAAATCCACTAAAAGTTTTGTTTGGTTATCTTGCAATCCCGAGATAATCGTCTCCATGCTCCAAATCCATTTTAAAGCCATTTTTAAGGCATTTCGCGCATACATGAAATGAACACATTTTTCTCCAAAACTATAACAGATGCAAGCTTGTCCTGTTTGGTGGAGATGATATTTAATAAAATAAGTAGAAATCCACTAAAAGTTTTGTTTGGTTATCTTGCAATCCCGAGATAATCGTCTCCATGCTCCAAATCCATTTTAAAGCCATTTTTAAGGCATTTCGCGCATACATGAAATGAACACATTTTTCTCCAAAACTATAACAGATGCAAGCTTGTCCTGTTTGGTGGAGATGATATTTAATAAAATAAGTAGAAATCCACTAAAAGTTTTGTTTGGTTATCTTGCAATCCCGAGATAATCGTCTCCATGCTCCAAATCCATTTTAAAGCCATTTTTAAGGCATTTCGCGCATACATGAAATGAACACATTTTTCTCCAAAACTATAACAGATGCAAGCTTGTCCTGTTTGGTGGAGATGATATTTAATAAAATAAGTAGAAATCCACTAAAAGTTTTGTTTGGTTATCTTGCAATCCCGAGATAATCGTCTCCATGCTCCAAATCCATTTTAAAGCCATTTTTAAGGCATTTCGCGCATACATGAAATGAACACATTTTTCTCCAAAACTATAACAGATGCAAGCTTGTCCTGTTTGGTGGAGATGATATTTAATAAAATAAGTAGAAATCCACTAAAAGTTTTGTTTGGTTATCTTGCAATCCCGAGATAATCGTCTCCATGCTCCAAATCCATTTTAAAGCCATTTTTAAGGCATTTCGCGCATACATGAAATGAACACATTTTTCTCCAAAACTATAACAGATGCAAGCTTGTCCTGTTTGGTGGAGATGATATTTAATAAAATAAGTAGAAATCCACTAAAAGTTTTGTTTGGTTATCTTGCAATCCCGAGATAATCGTCTCCATGCTCCAAATCCATTTTAAAGCCATTTTTAAGGCATTTCGCGCATACATGAAATGAACACATTTTTCTCCAAAACTATAACAGATGCAAGCTTGTCCTGTTTGGTGGAGATGATATTTAATAAAATAAGTAGAAATCCACTAAAAGTTTTGTTTGGTTATCTTGCAATCCCGAGATAATCGTCTCCATGCTCCAAATCCATTTTAAAGCCATTTTTAAGGCATTTCGCGCATACATGAAATGAACACATTTTTCTCCAAAACTATAACAGATGCAAGCTTGTCCTGTTTGGTGGAGATGATATTTAATAAAATAAGTAGAAATCCACTAAAAGTTTTGTTTGGTTATCTTGCAATCCCGAGATAATCGTCTCCATGCTCCAAATCCATTTTAAAGCCATTTTTAAGGCATTTCGCGCATACATGAAATGAACACATTTTTCTCCAAAACTATAACAGATGCAAGCTTGTCCTGTTTGGTGGAGATGATATTTAATAAAATAAGTAGAAATCCACTAAAAGTTTTGTTTGGTTATCTTGCAATCCCGAGATAATCGTCTCCATGCTCCAAATCCATTTTAAAGCCATTTTTAAGGCATTTCGCGCATACATGAAATGAACACATTTTTCTCCAAAACTATAACAGATGCAAGCTTGTCCTGTTTGGTGGAGATGATATTTAATAAAATAAGTAGAAATCCACTAAAAGTTTTGTTTGGTTATCTTGCAATCCCGAGATAATCGTCTCCATGCTCCAAATCCATTTTAAAGCCATTTTTAAGGCATTTCGCGCATACATGAAATGAACACATTTTTCTCCAAAACTATAACAGATGCAAGCTTGTCCTGTTTGGTGGAGATGATATTTAATAAAATAAGTAGAAATCCACTAAAAGTTTTGTTTGGTTATCTTGCAATCCCGAGATAATCGTCTCCATGCTCCAAATCCATTTTAAAGCCATTTTTAAGGCATTTCGCGCATACATGAAATGAACACATTTTTCTCCAAAACTATAACAGATGCAAGCTTGTCCTGTTTGGTGGAGATGATATTTAATAAAATAAGTAGAAATCCACTAAAAGTTTTGTTTGGTTATCTTGCAATCCCGAGATAATCGTCTCCATGCTCCAAATCCATTTTAAAGCCATTTTTAAGGCATTTCGCGCATACATGAAATGAACACATTTTTCTCCAAAACTATAACAGATGCAAGCTTGTCCTGTTTGGTGGAGATGATATTTAATAAAATAAGTAGAAATCCACTAAAAGTTTTGTTTGGTTATCTTGCAATCCCGAGATAATCGTCTCCATGCTCCAAATCCATTTTAAAGCCATTTTTAAGGCATTTCGCGCATACATGAAATGAACACATTTTTCTCCAAAACTATAACAGATGCAAGCTTGTCCTGTTTGGTGGAGATGATATTTAATAAAATAAGTAGAAATCCACTAAAAGTTTTGTTTGGTTATCTTGCAATCCCGAGATAATCGTCTCCATGCTCCAAATCCATTTTAAAGCCATTTTTAAGGCATTTCGCGCATACATGAAATGAACACATTTTTCTCCAAAACTATAACAGATGCAAGCTTGTCCTGTTTGGTGGAGATGATATTTAATAAAATAAGTAGAAATCCACTAAAAGTTTTGTTTGGTTATCTTGCAATCCCGAGATAATCGTCTCCATGCTCCAAATCCATTTTAAAGCCATTTTTAAGGCATTTCGCGCATACATGAAATGAACACATTTTTCTCCAAAACTATAACAGATGCAAGCTTGTCCTGTTTGGTGGAGATAATATTTAATAAAATAAGTAGAAATCTACTAAAAGTTTCGTTTGTTTATATTGCCATCCTGAGATAATCGTCTCCATGCTCCAAATCCATTTTAAAGCCATTTCAAAGGCATTTTGCGCATACATGAAATGAACACATATTTCTCCAAAACTATAACACATGCAAGCTTGTCCTGTTTGGTGGAGATGATATTTAATAAAATAAGTAGAAATCCACTAAATGTTTTGTTTGGTTATCTTGCAATCCCGAGATAATCGTCTCCATGCTCCAAATCCATTTTAAAGCCATTTTTAAGGCATTTCGCGCATACATGAAATGAACACATTTTTCTCCAAAACTATAACAGATGCAAGCTTGTCCTGTTTGGTGGAGATGATATTTAATAAAATAAGTAGAAATCCACTAAAAGTTTTGTTTGGTTATCTTGCAATCCCGAGATAATCGTCTCCATGCTCCAAATCCATTTTAAAGCCATTTTTAAGGCATTTCGCGCATACATGAAATGAACACATTTTTCTCCAAAACTATAACAGATGCAAGCTTGTCCTGTTTGGTGGAGAAAATATTTAATAAAATAAGTAGAAATCTACTAAAAGTTTCGTTTGTTTATATTGCCATCCTGAGATAATCGTCTCCAGGCTCCAAATCCATTTTAAAGCCATTTCAAAGGCATTTTGCGCATACATGAAATGAACACATTTTTCTCCAAAACTATAACACATGCAAGCTTGTCCTGTTTGGTGGAGATGATATTTAATAAAATAAGTAGAAATCCACTAAAAGTTTTGTTTGGTTATCTTGCAATCCCGAGATAATCGTCTCCATGCTCCAAATCAATTTTAAAGCCATTTTTAAGGCATTTCGCGCATACATGAAATGAACACATTTTTCTCCAAAACTATAACAGATGCAAGCTTGTCCTGTTTGGTGGAGATGATATTTAATAAAATAAGTAGAAATCCACTAAAAGTTTTGTTTGGTTATCTTGCAATCCCGAGATAATCGTCTCCATGCTCCAAATCCATTTTAAAGCCATTTTTAAGGCATTTCGCGCATACATGAAATGAACACATTTTTCTCCAAAACTATAACAGATGCAAGCTTGTCCTGTTTGGTGGAGATGATATTTAATAAAATAAGTAGAAATCCACTAAAAGTTTTGTTTGGTTATCTTGCAATCCCGAGATAATCGTCTCCATGCTCCAAATCCATTTTAAAGCCATTTTTAAGGCATTTCGCGCATACATGAAATGAACACATTTTTCTCCAAAACTATAACAGATGCAAGCTTGTCCTGTTTGGTGGAGATGATATTTAATAAAATAAGTAGAGATCCACTAAAAGTTTTGTTTGGTTATCTTGCAATCCCGAGATAATCGTCTCCATGCTCCAAATCCATTTTAAAGCCATTTCAAAGGCATTTTGCGCATACATGAAATGAACACATTTTTCTCCAAAACTATAACACATGCAAGCTTGTCCTGTTTGGTGGAGATGATATTTAATAAAATAAGTAGAAATCCACTAAAAGTTTTGTTTGGTTATCTTGCAATCCCGAGATAATCGTCTCCATGCTCCAAATCCATTTTAAAGCCATTTTTAAGGCATTTCGCGCATACATGAAATGAACACATTTTTCTCCAAAACTATAACAGATGCAAGCTTGTCCTGTTTGGTGGAGATGATATTTAATAAAATAAGTAGAAATACACTAAAAGTTTTGTTTGGTTATCTTGCAATCCCGAGATAATCGTCTCCATGCTCCAAATCCATTTTAAAGCCATTTTTAAGGCATTTCGCGCATACATGAAATGAACACATTTTTCTCCAAAACTATAACAGATGCAAGCTTGTCCTGTTTGGTGGAGATGATATTTAATAAAATAAGTAGAAATCCACTAAAAGTTTTGTTTGGTTATCTTGCAATCCCGAGATAATCGTCTCCATGCTCCAAATCCATTTTATAGTCATTTTTAAGGCATTTCGCGCATACATGAAATGAACACATTTTTCTCCAAAACTATAACAGATGCAAGCTTGTTCTGTTTGGTGGAGATGATATTTAATAAAATAAGTAGAAATCCACTAAAAGTTTTGTTTGGTTATCTTGCAATCCCGAGATAATCGTCTCCATGCTCCAAATCCATTTTAAAGCCATTTCAAAGGCATTTTGCGCATACATGAAATGAACACATTTTTCTCCAAAACTATAACACATGCAAGCTTGTCCTGTTTGGTGGAGATGATATTTAATAAAATAAGTAGAAATCCACTAAAAGTTTTGTTTGGTTATCTTGCAATCCCGAGATAATCGTCTCCATGCTCCAAATCCATTTTAAAGCCATTTTTAAGGCATTTCGCGCATACATGAAATGAACACATTTTTCTCCAAAACTATAACAGATGCAAGCTTGTCCTGTTTGGTGGAGATGATATTTAATAAAATAAGTAGAAATCCACTAAAAGTTTTGTTTGGTTATCTTGCAATCCCGAGATAATCGTCTCCGTGCTCCAAATCCATTTTAAAGCCATTTTTAAGGCATTTCGCCTATACATGAAATGAACACATTTTTCTCCAAAACTATAACAGATGCAAGCTTGTCCTGTTTGGTGGAGATAATATTTAATAAAATAAGTAGAAATCTACTAAAAGTTTCGTTTGTTTATATTGCCATCCTGAGATAATCGTCTCCATGCTCCAAATCCATTTTAAAGCCATTTCAAAGGCATTTTGCGCATACATGAAATGAACACATTTTTCTCCAAAACTATAACACATGCAAGCTTGTCCTGTTTGGTGGAGATGATATTTAATAAAATAAGTAGAAATCCACTAAAAGTTTTGTTTGGTTATCTTGCAATCCCGAGATAATCGTCTCCATGCTCCAAATCCATTTTAAAGCCATTTTTAAGGCATTTCGCGCATACATGAAATGAACACATTTTTCTCCAAAACTATAACAGATGCAAGCTTGTCCTGTTTGGTGGAGATAATATTTAATAAAAAAAGTAGAAATCTACTAAAAGTTTTGTTTGGTTATCTTGCAATCCCGAGATAATCGTCTCCATGTTCCAAATCCATTTTAAAGCCATTTTTAAGGCATTTCGCGCATACATGAAATGAACACATTTTTCTCCAAAACTATAACAGATGCAAGCTTGTCCTGTTTGGTGGAGATGATATTTAATAAAATAAGTAGAAATCCACTAAAAGTTTTGTTTGGTTATCTTGCAATCCCGAGATAATCGTCTCCATGCTCCAAATCCATTTTAAAGCCATTTTTAAGGCATTTCGCGCATACATGAAATGAACACATTTTTCTCCAAAACTATAACAGATGCAAGCTTGTCCTGTTTGGTGGAGATGATATTTAATAAAATAAGTAGAAATCCACTAAAAGTTTTGTTTGGTTATCTTGCAATCCCGAGATAATTGTCTCCATGCTCCAAATCCATTTTAAAGCCATTTTTAAGGCATTTCGCGCATACATGAAATGAACACATTTTTCTCCAAAACTATAACAGATGCAAGCGTGTCCTGTTTGGTGGAGATGATATTTAATAAAATAAGTAGAAATCCACTAAAAGTTTTGTTTGGTTATCTTGCAATCCCGAGATAATCGTCTCCATGCTCCAAATCCATTTTAAAGCCATTTTTAAGGCATTTCGCGCATACATGAAATGAACACATTTTTCTCCAAAACTATAACAGATGCAAGCTTGTCCTGTTTGGTGGAGATGATATTTAATAAAATAAGTAGAAATCCACTAAAAGTTTTGTTTGGTTATCTTGCAATCCCGAGATAATCGTCTCCATGCTCCAAATCCATTTTAAAGCCATTTTTAAGGCATTTCGCGCATACATGAAATGAACACATTTTTCTCCAAAACTATAACAGATGCAAGCTTGTCCTGTTTGGTGGAGATGATATTTAATAAAATAAGTAGAAATCCACTAAAAGTTTTGTTTGGTTATATTGCAATCCCGAGATAATCGTCTCCATGCTCCAAATCCATTTGAAAGCCATTTTTAAGGCATTTCGCGCATACATGAAATGAACACATTTTTCTCCAAAACTATAACAGATGCAAGCTTGTCCTGTTTGGTGGAGATGATATTTAATAAAATAAGTAGAAATCCACTAAAAGTTTTGTTTGGTTATCTTGCAATCCCGAGATAATCGTCTCCATGCTCCAAATCCATTTTAAAGCCATTTTTAAGGCATTTCGCGCATACATGAAATGAACACATTTTTCTCCAAAACTATAACAGATGCAAGCTTGTCCTGTTTGGTGGAGATGATATTTAATAAAATAAGTAGAAATCCACTAAAAGTTTTGTTTGGTTATCTTGCAATCCCGAGATAATCGTCTCCATGCTCCAAATCCATTTTAAAGCCATTTTTAAGGCATTTCGCGCATACATGAAATGAACACATTTTTCTCCAAAACTATAACAGATGCAAGCTTGTCCTGTTTGGTGGAGATGATATTTAATAAAATAAGTAGAAATCCACTAAAAGTTTTGTTTGGTTATCTTGCAATCCCGAGATAATCGTCTCCATGCTCCAAATCCATTTTAAAGCCATTTTTAAGGCATTTCGCGCATACATGAAATGAACACATTTTTCTCCAAAACTATAACAGATGCAAGCTTGTCCTGTTTGGTGGAGATATTTAATAAAATAAGTAGAAATCTACTAAAAGTTTCGTTTGTTTATATTGCCATCCTGAGATAATCGTCTCCATGCTCCAAATCCATTTTAAAGCCATTTCAAAGGCATTTTGCGCATACATGAAATGAACACATATTTCTCCAAAACTATAACACATGCAAGCTTGTCCTGTTTGGTGGAGATGATATTTAATAAAATAAGTAGAAATCCACTAAAAGTTTTGTTTGGTTATCTTGCAATCCCGAGATAATCGTCTCCATGCTCCAAATCCATTTTAAAGCCATTTTTAAGGCATTTCGCGCATACATGAAATGAACACATTTTTCTCCAAAACTATAACAGATGCAAGCTTGTCCTGTTTGGTGGAGATGATATTTAATAAAATAAGTAGAAATCCACTAAAAGTTTTGTTTGGTTATCTTGCAATCCCGAGATAATCGTCTCCATGCTCCAAATCCATTTTAAAGCCTTTTTTAAGGCATTTCGCACATACATGAAATGAACACATTTTTCTCCAAAACTATAACAGATGCAAGCTTGTCCTGTTTGGTGGAGATAATATTTAATAAAATAAGTAGAAATCTACTAAAAGTTTCGTTTGTTTATATTGCCATCCTGAGATAATCGTCTCCATGCTCCAAATCCATTTTAAAGCCATTTTTAAGGCATTTTGCGCATACATGAAATGAACACATTTTTCTCCAAAACTATAACACATGCAAGCTTGTCCTGTTTGGTGGAGATGATATTTAATAAAATAAGTAGAAATCCACTAAAAGTTTTGTTTGGTTATCTTGCAATCCCGAGATAATCGTCTCCATGCTCCAAATCCATTTTAAAGCCATTTTTAAGGCATTTCGCGCATACATGAAATGAACACATTTTTCTCCAAAACTATAACAGATGCAAGCTTGTCCTGTTTGGTGGAGATGATATTTAATAAAATAAGTAGAAATCCACTAAAAGTTTTGTTTGGTTATCTTGCAATCCCGAGATAATCGTCTCCATGCTCCAAATCCATTTTAAAGCCATTTTTAAGGCATTTCGCGCATACATGAAATGAACACATTTTTCTCCAAAACTATAACAGATGCAAGCTTGTCCTGTTTGGTGGAGATAATATTTAATAAAATAAGTAGAAATCTACTAAAAGTTTCGTTTGTTTATATTGCCATCCTGAGATAATCGTCTCCATGCTCCAAATCCATTTTAAAGCCATTTCAAAGGCATTTTGCGCATACATGAAATGAACACATTTTTCTCCAAAACTATAACAGATGCAAGCTTGTCCTGTTTGGTGGAGATGATATTTAATAAAATAAGTAGAGATCCACTAAAAGTTTTGTTTGGTTATCTTGCAATCCCGAGATAATCGTCTCCATGCTCCAAATCCATTTTAAAGCCATTTCAAAGGCATTTTGCGCATACATGAAATGAACACATTTTTCTCCAAAACTATAACACATGCAAGCTTGTCCTGTTTGGTGGAGATGATATTTAAAAAAATAAGTAGAAATCCACTAAAAGTTTTGTTTGGTTATCTTGCAATCCCGAGATAATCGTCTCCATGCTCCAAATCCATTTTAAAGCCATTTTTAAGGCATTTCGCGCATACATGAAATGAACACATTTTTCTCCAAAACTATAACAGATGCAAGCTTGTCCTGTTTGGTGGAGATAATATTTAATAAAATAAGTAGAAATCTACTAAAAGTTTCGTTTGTTTATATTGCCATCCTGAGATAATCGTCTCCATGCTCCAAATCCATTTTAAAGCCATTTCAAAGGCATTTTGCGCATACATGAAATGAACACATATTTCTCCAAAACTATAACACATGCAAGCTTGTCCTGTTTGGTGGAGATGATATTTAATAAAATAAGTAGAAATCCACTAAAAGTTTTGTTTGGTTATCTTGCAATCCCGAGATAATCGTCTCCATGCTCCAAATCCATTTTAAAGCCATTTTTAAGGCATTTCGCGCATACATGAAATGAACACATTTTTCTCCAAAACTATAACAGATGCAAGCTTGTCCTGTTTGGTGGAGATGATATTTAATAAAATAAGTAGAAATCCACTAAAAGTTTTGTTTGGTTATCTTGCAATCCCGAGATAATCGTCTCCATGCTCCAAATCCATTTTAAAGCCATTTTTAAGGCATTTCGCGCATACATGAAATGAACACATTTTTCTCCAAAACTATAACAGATGCAAGCTTGTCCTGTTTGGTGGAGATAATATTTAATAAAATAAGTAGAAATCTACTAAAAGTTTCGTTTGTTTATATTGCCATCCTGAGATAATCGTCTCCATGCTCCAAATCCATTTTAAAGCCATTTCAAAGGCATTTTGCGCATACATGAAATGAACACATTTTTCTCCAAAACTATAACACATGCAAGCTTGTCCTGTTTGGTGGAGATGATATTTAATAAAATAAGTAGAAATCCACTAAAAGTTTTGTTTGGTTATCTTGCAATCCCGAGATAATCGTCTCCATGCTCCAAATCCATTTTAAAGCCATTTTTAAGGCATTTCGCGCATACATGAAATGAACACATTTTTCTCCAAAACTATAACAGATGCAAGCTTGTCCTGTTTGGTGGAGATGATATTTAATAAAATAAGTAGAAATCCACTAAAAGTTTTGTTTGGTTATCTTGCAATCCCGAGATAATCGTCTCCATGCTCCAAATCCATTTTAAAGCCATTTTTAAGGCATTTCGCGCATACATGAAATGAACACATTTTTCTCCAAAACTATAACAGATGCAAGCTTGTCCTGTTTGGTGGAGATAATATTTAATAAAATAAGTAGAAATCTACTAAAAGTTTCGTTTGTTTATATTGCCATCCTGAGATAATCGTCTCCATGCTCCAAATCCATTTTAAAGCCATTTCAAAGGCATTTTGCGCATACATGAAATGAACACATTTTTCTCCAAAACTATAACACATGCAAGCTTGTCCTGTTTGGTGGAGATGATATTTAATAAAATAAGTAGAAATCCACTAAAAGTTTTGTTTGGTTATCTTGCAATCCCGAGATAATCGTCTCCATGCTCCATATCCATTTTAAAGCCATTTTTAAGGCATTTCGCGCATACATGAAATGAACACATTTTTCTCCAAAACTATAACAGATGCAAGCTTGTCCTGTTTGGTGGAGATGATATTTAATAAAATAAGTAGAAATCCACTAAAAGTTTTGTTTGGTTATCTTGCAATCCCGAGATAATCGTCTCCATGCTACAAATCCATTTTAAAGCCATTTTTAAGGCATTTCGCGCATACATGAAATGAACACATTTTTCTCCAAAACTATAACAGATGCAAGCTTGTCCTGTTTGGTGGAGATAATATTTAATAAAATAAGTAGAAATCTACTAAAAGTTTCGTTTGTTTATATTGCCATCCTGAGATAATCGTCTCCATGCTCCAAATCCATTTTAAAGCCATTTCAAAGGCATTTTGCGCATACATGAAATGAACACATTTTTCTCCAAAACTATAACACATGCAAGCTTGTCCTGTTTGGTGGAGATGATATTTAATAAAATAAGTAGAAATCCACTAAAAGTTTTGTTTGGTTATCTTGCAATCCCGAGATAATCGTCTCCATGCTCCAAATCCATTTTAAAGCCATTTTTAAGGCATTTCGCGCATACATGAAATGAACACATTTTTCTCCAAAACTATAACAGATGCAAGCTTGTCCTGTTTGGTGGAGATGATATTTAATAAAATAAGTAGAAATCCACTAAAAGTTTTGTTTGGTTATCTTGCAATCCCGAGATAATCGTCTCCATGCTCCAAATCCATTTTAAAGCCATTTTTAAGGCATTTCGCGCATACATGAAATGAACACATTTTTCTCCAAAACTATAACAGATGCAAGCTTGTCCTGTTTGGTGGAGATGATATTTAATAAAATAAGTAGAAATCCACTAAAAGTTTTGTTTGGTTATCTTGCAATCCCGAGATAATCGTCTCCATGCTCCAAATCCATTTTAAAGCCATTTTTAAGGCATTTCGCGCATACATGAAATGAACACATTTTTCTCCAAAACTATAACAGATGCAAGCTTGTCCTGTTTGGTGGAGATGATATTTAATAAAATAAGTAGAAATCCACTAAAAGTTTTGTTTGGTTATCTTGCAATCCCGAGATAATCGTCTCCATGCTCCAAATCCATTTTAAAGCCATTTTTAAGGCATTTCGCGCATACATGAAATGAACACATTTTTCTCCAAAACTATAACAGATGCAAGCTTGTCCTGTTTGGTGGAGATGATATTTAATAAAATAAGTAGAGATCCACTAAAAGTTTTGTTTGGTTATCTTGCAATCCCGAGATAATCGTCTCCATGCTCCAAATCCATTTTAAAGCCATTTCAAAGGCATTTTGCGCATACATGAAATGAACACATTTTTCTCCAAAACTATAACACATGCAAGCTTGTCCTGTTTGGTGGAGATGATATTTAATAAAATAAGTAGAAATCCACTAAAAGTTTTGTTTGGTTATCTTGCAATCCCGAGATAATCGTCTCCATGCTCCAAATCCATTTTAAAGCCATTTTTAAGGCATTTCGCGCATACATGAAATGAACACATTTTTCTCCAAAACTATAACAGATGCAAGCTTGTCCTGTTTGGTGGAGATAATATTTAATAAAATAAGTAGAAATCTACTAAAAGTTTCGTTTGTTTATATTGCCATCCTGAGATAATCGTCTCCATGCTCCAAATCCATTTTAAAGCCATTTCAAAGGCATTTTGCGCATACATGAAATGAACAGATATTTCTCCAAAACTATAACACATGCAAGCTTGTCCTGTTTGGTGGAGATGATATTTAATAAAATAAGTAGAAATCCACTAAAAGTTTTGTTTGGTTATCTTGCAATCCCGAGATAATCGTCTCCATGCTCCAAATCCATTTTAAAGCCATTTTTAAGGCATTTCGCGCATACATGAAATGAACACATTTTTCTCCAAAACTATAACAGATGCAAGCTTGTCCTGTTTGGTGGAGATGATATTTAATAAAATAAGTAGAAATCCACTAAAAGTTTTGTTTGGTTATCTTGCAATCCCGAGATAATCGTCTCCATGCTCCAAATCCATTTTAAAGCCATTTTTAAGGCATTTCGCGCATACATGAAATGAACACATTTTTCTCCAAAACTATAACAGATGCAAGCTTGTCCTGTTTGGTGGAGATAATATTTAATAAAATAAGTAGAAATCTACTAAAAGTTTCGTTTGTTTATATTGCCATCCTGAGATAATCGTCTCCATGCTCCAAATCCATTTTAAAGCCATTTCAAAGGCATTTTGCGCATACATGAAATGAACACATTTTTCTCCAAAACTATAACACATGCAAGCTTGTCCTGTTTGGTGGAGATGATATTTAATAAAATAAGTAGAAATCCACTAAAAGTTTTGTTTGGTTATCTTGCAATCCCGAGATAATCGTCTCCATGCTCCAAATCCATTTTAAAGCCATTTTTAAGGCATTTCGCGCATACATGAAATGAACACATTTTTCTCCAAAACTATAACAGATGCAAGCTTGTCCTGTTTGGTGGAGATGATATTTAATAAAATAAGTAGAAATCCACTAAAAGTTTTGTTTGGTTATCTTGCAATCCCGAGATAATCGTCTCCATGCTCCAAATCCATTTTAAAGCCATTTTTAAGGCATTTCGCGCATACATGAAATGAACACATTTTTCTCCAAAACTATAACAGATGCAAGCTTGTCCTGTTTGGTGGAGATAATATTTAATAAAATAAGTAGAAATCTACTAAAAGTTTCGTTTGTTTATATTGCCATCCTGAGATAATCGTCTCCATGCTCCAAATCCATTTTAAAGCCATTTCAAAGGCATTTTGCGCATACATGAAATGAACACATTTTTCTCCAAAACTATAACACATGCAAGCTTGTCTTGTTTGGTGGAGATGATATTTAATAAAATAAGTAGAAATCCACTAAAAGTTTTGTTTGGTTATCTTGCAATCCCGAGATAATCGTCTCCATGCTCCATATCCATTTTAAAGCCATTTTTAAGGCATTTCGCGCATACATGAAATGAACACATTTTTCTCCAAAACTATAACAGATGCAAGCTTGTCCTGTTTGGTGGAGATGATATTTAATAAAATAAGTAGAAATCCACTAAAAGTTTTGTTTGGTTATCTTGCAATCCCGAGATAATCGTCTCCATGCTACAAATCCATTTTAAAGCCATTTTTAAGGCATTTCGCGCATACATGAAATGAACACATTTTTCTCCAAAACTATAACAGATGCAAGCTTGTCCTGTTTGGTGGAGATAATATTTAATAAAATAAGTAGAAATCTACTAAAAGTTTCGTTTGTTTATATTGCCATCCTGAGATAATCGTCTCCATGCTCCAAATCCATTTTAAAGCCATTTCAAAGGCATTTTGCGCATACATGAAATGAACACATTTTTCTCCAAAACTATAACACATGCAAGCTTGTCCTGTTTGGTGGAGATGATATTTAATAAAATAAGTAGAAATCCACTAAAAGTTTTGTTTGGTTATCTTGCAATCCCGAGATAATCGTCTCCATGCTCCAAATCCATTTTAAAGCCATTTTTAAGGCATTTCGCGCATACATGAAATTAACACATTTTTCTCCAAAACTATAACAGATGCAAGCTTGTCCTGTTTGGTGGAGATGATATTTAATAAAATAAGTAGAAATCCACTAAAAGTTTTGTTTGGTTATCTTGCAATCCCGAGATAATCGTCTCCATGCTCCAAATCCATTTTAAAGCCATTTTTAAGGCATTTCGCGCATACATGAAATGAACACATTTTTCTCCAAAACTATAACAGATGCAAGCTTGTCCTGTTTGGTGGAGATGATATTTAATAAAATAAGTAGAAATCCACTAAAAGTTTTGTTTGGTTATCTTGCAATCCCGAGATAATCGTCTCCATGCTCCAAATCCATTTTAAAGCCATTTTTAAGGCATTTCGCGCATACATGAAATGAACACATTTTTCTCCAAAACTATAACAGATGCAAGCTTGTCCTGTTTGGTGGAGATGATATTTAATAAAATAAGTAGAGATCCACTAAAAGTTTTGTTTGGTTATCTTGCAATCCCGAGATAATCGTCTCCATGCTCCAAATCCATTTTAAAGCCATTTCAAAGGCATTTTGCGCATACATGAAATGAACACATTTTTCTCCAAAACTATAACACATGCAAGCTTGTCCTGTTTGGTGGAGATGATATTTAATAAAATAAGTAGAAATCCACTAAAAGTTTTGTTTGGTTATCTTGCAATCCCGAGATAATCGTCTCCATGCTCCAAATCCATTTTAAAGCCATTTTTAAGGCATTTCGCGCATACATGAAATGAACACATTTTTCTCCAAAACTATAACAGATGCAAGCTTGTCCTGTTTGGTGGAGATAATATTTAATAAAATAAGTAGAAATCTAATAAAAGTTTCGTTTGTTTATATTGCCATCCTGAGATAATCGTCTCCATGCTCCAAATCCATTTTAAAGCCATTTCAAAGGCATTTTGCGCATACATGAAATGAACACATTTTTCTCCAAAACTATAACACATGCAAGCTTGTCCTGTTTGGTGGAGATGATATTTAATAAAATAAGTAGAAATCCACTAAAAGTTTTGTTTGGTTATCTTGCAATCCCGAGATAATCGTCTCCATGCTCCAAATCCATTTTAAAGCCATTTTTAAGGCATTTCGCGCATACATGAAATGAACACATTTTTCTCCAAAACTATAACAGATGCAAGCTTGTCCTGTTTGGTGGAGATAATATTTAATAAAATAAGTAGAAATCTACTAAAAGTTTTGTTTGTTTATATTGCCATCCTGAGATAATCGTCTCCATGCTCCAAATCCATTTTAAAGCCATTTCAAAGGCATTTTGCGCATACATGAAATGAACACATTTTTCTCCAAAACTATAACAGATGCAAGCTTGTCCTGTTTGGTGGAGATGATATTTAATAAAATAAGTAGAAATCCACTAAAAGTTTTGTTTGTTTATCTTGCAATCCCGAGATAATAGTCTCCATGCTCCAAATCCATTTTAAAGCCATTTTTAAGGCATTTCGCGCAAACATGAAATGAACACATTTTTCTCCAAAACTATAACAGATGCAAGCTTGTCCTGTTTGGTGGAGATAATATTTAATAAAATAAGTAGAAATCTACTAAAAGTTTCGTTTGTTTATATTGCCATCCTGAGATAATCGTCTCCATGCTCCAAATCCATTTTAAAGCCATTTCAAAGGCATTTTGCGCATACATGAAATGAACACATTTTTCTCCAAAACTTTAACACATGCAAGCTTGTCCTGTTTGGTGGAGATGATATTTAATAAAATAAGTAGAAATCCACTAAAAGTTTTGTTTGGTTATCTTGCAATCCCGAGATAATCGTCTCCATGCTCCAAATCCATTTTAAAGCCATTTTTAAGGCATTTCGCGCATACATGAAATGAACACATTTTTCTCCAAAACTATAACAGATGCAAGCTTGTCCTGTTTGGTGGAGATGATATTTAATAAAATAAGTAGAAATCCACTAAAAGTTTTGTTTGGTTATCTTGCAATCCCGAGATAATCGTCTCCATGCTCCAAATCCATTTTAAAGCCATTTTTAAGGCATTTCGCGCATACATGAAATGAACACATTTTTCTCCAAAACTATAACAGATGCAAGCTTGTCCTGTTTGGTGGAGATAATATTTAATAAAATAAGTAGAAATCTACTAAAAGTTTCGTTTGTTTATATTGCCATCCTGAGATAATCGTCTCCATGCTCCAAATCCATTTTAAAGCCATTTCAAAGGCATTTTGCGCATACATGAAATGAACACATTTTTCTCCAAAACTATAACACATGCAAGCTTGTCCTGTTTGGTGGAGATGATATTTAATAAAATAAGTAGAAATCCACTAAAAGTTTTGTTTGGTTATCTTGAAACCCGAGATAATCGTCTCCATGCTCCAAATCCATTTTAAAGCCATTTTTAAGGCATTTCGCGCATACATGAAATGAACACATTTTTCTCCAAAACTATAACAGATGCAAGCTTGTCCTGTTTGGTGGAGATGATATTTAATAAAATAAGTAGAAATCCACTAAAAGTTTTGTTTGGTTATCTTGCAATCCCGAGATAATCGTCTCCATGCTCCAAATCCATTTTAAAGCCATTTTTAAAGCATTTCGCGCATACATGAAATGAACACATTTTTCTCCAAAACTATAACAGATGCAAGCTTGTCCTGTTTGGTGGAGATAATATTTAATAAAATAAGTAGAAATCTACTAAAAGTTTCGTTTGTTTATATTGCCATCCTGAGATAATCGTCTCCATGCTCCAAATCCATTTTAAAGCCATTTCAAAGGCATTTTGCGCATACATGAAATGAACACATTTTTCTCCAAAACTATAACACATGCAAGCTTGTCCTGTTTGGTGGAGATGATATTTAATAAAATAAGTAGAAATCCACTAAAAGTTTTGTTTGGTTATCTTGCAATCCCGAGATAATCGTCTCCATGCTCCAAATCCATTTTAAAGCCATTTTTAAGGCATTTCGCGCATACATGAAATGAACACATTTTTCTCCAAAACTATAACAGATGCAAGCTTGTCCTGTTTGGTGGAGATGATATTTAATAAAATAAGTAGAAATCCACTAAAAGTTTTGTTTGGTTATCTTGCAATCCCGAGATAATCGTCTCCATGCTCCAAATCCATTTTAAAGCCATTTTTAAGGCATTTCGCGCATACATGAAATGAACACATTTTTCTCCAAAACTATAACAGATGCAAGCTTGTCCTGTTTGGTGGAGATGATATTTAATAAAATAAGTAGAAATCCAGTAAAAGTTTTGTTTGGTTATCTTGCAATCCCGAGATAATCGTCTCCATGCTCCAAATCCATTTTAAAGCCATTTTTAAGGCATTTCGCGCATACATGAAATGAACACATTTTTCTCCAAAACTATAACAGATGCAAGCTTGTCCTGTTTGGTGGAGATGATATTTAATAAAATAAGTAGAGATCCACTAAAAGTTTTGTTTGGTTATCTTGCAATCCCGAGATAATCGTCTCCATGCTCCAAATCCATTTTAAAGCCATTTCAAAGGCATTTTGCGCATACATGAAATGAACACATTTTTCTCCAAAACTATAACACATGCAAGCTTGTCCTGTTTGGTGGAGATGATATTTAATAAAATAAGTAGAAATCCACTAAAAGTTTTGTTTGGTTATCTTGCAATCCCGAGATAATCGTCTCCATGCTCCAAATCCATTTTAAAGCCATTTTTAAGGCATTTCGCGCATACATGAAATGAACACATTTTTCTCCAAAACTATAACAGATGCAAGCTTGTCCTGTTTGGTGGAGATAATATTTAATAAAATAAGTAGAAATCTACTAAAAGTTTCGTTTGTTTATACTGCCATCCTGAGATAATCGTCTCCATGCTCCAAATCCATTTTAAAGCCATTTCAAAGGCATTTTGCGCATACATGAAATGAACACATATTTCTCCAAAACTATAACACATGCAAGCTTGTCCTGTTTGGTGGAGATGATATTTAATAAAATAAGTAGAAATCCACTAAAAGTTTTGTTTGGTTATCTTGCAATCCCGAGATAATCGTCTCCATGCTCCAAATCCATTTTAAAGCCATTTTTAAGGCATTTCGCGCATACATGAAATGAACACATTTTTCTCCAAAACTATAACAGATGGAAGCTTGTCCTGTTTGGTGGAGATGATATTTAATAAAATAAGTAGAAATCCACTAAAAGTTTTGTTTGGTTATCTTGCAATCCCGAGATAATCGTCTCCATGCTCCAAATCCATTTTAAAGCCATTTTTAAGGCATTTCGCGCATACATGAAATGAACACATTTTTCTCCAAAACTATAACAGATGCAAGCTTGTCCTGTTTGGTGGAGATAATATTTAATAAAATAAGTAGAAATCTACTAAAAGTTTCGTTTGTTTATATTGCCATCCTGAGATAATCGTCTCCATGCTCCAAATCCATTTTAAAGCCATTTCAAAGGCATTTTGCGCATACATGAAATGAACACATTTTTCTCCAAAACTATAACACATGCAAGCTTGTCCTGTTTGGTGGAGATGATATTTAATAAAATAAGTAGAAATCCACTAAAAGTTTTGTTTGGTTATCTTGCAATCCCGAGATAATCGTCTCCATGCTCCAAATCCATTTTAAAGCCATTTTTAAGGCATTTCGCGCATACATGAAATGAACACATTTTTCTCCAAAACTATAACACATGCAAGCTTGTCCTGTTTGGTGGAGATGATATTTAATAAAATAAGTAGAAATCCACTAAAAGTTTTGTTTGGTTATCTTGCAATCCCGAGATAATCGTCTCCATGCTCCATATCCATTTTAAAGCCATTTTTAAGGCATTTCGCGCATACATGAAATGAACACATTTTTCTCCAAAACTATAACAGATGCAAGCTTGTCCTGTTTGGTGGAGATGATATTTAATAAAATAAGTAGAAATCCACTAAAAGTTTTGTTTGGTTATCTTGCAATCCCGAGATAATCGTCTCCATGCTCCAAATCCATTTTAAAGCCATTTTTAAGGCATTTCGCGCATACATGAAATGAACACATTTTTCTCCAAAACTATAACAGATGCAAGCTTGTCCTGTTTGGTGGAGATAATATTTAATAAAATAAGTAGAAATCTACTAAAAGTTTCGTTTGTTTATATTGCCATCCTGAGATAATCGTCTCCATGCTCCAAATCCATTTTAAAGCCATTTCAAAGGCATTTTGCGCATACATGAAATGAACACATTTTTCTCCAAAACTATAACACATGCAAGCTTGTCCTGTTTGGTGGAGATGATATTTAATAAAATAAGTAGAAATCCACTAAAAGTTTTGTTTGGTTATCTTGCAATCCCGAGATAATCGTCTCCATGCTCCAAATCCATTTTAAAGCCATTTTTAAGGCATTTCGCGCATACATGAAATTAACACATTTTTCTCCAAAACTATAACAGATGCAAGCTTGTCCTGTTTGGTGGAGATGATATTTAATAAAATAAGTAGAAATCCACTAAAAGTTTTGTTTGGTTATCTTGCAATCCCGAGATAATCGTCTCCATGCTCCAAATCCATTTTAAAGCCATTTTTAAGGCATTTCGCGCATACATGAAATGAACACATTTTTCTCCAAAACTATAACAGATGCAAGCTTGTCCTGTTTGGTGGAGATGATATTTAATAAAATAAGTAGAAATCCACTAAAAGTTTTGTTTGGTTATCTTGCAATCCCGAGATAATCGTCTCCATGCTCCAAATCCATTTTAAAGCCATTTTTAAGGCATTTCGCGCATACATGAAATGAACACATTTTTCTCCAAAACTATAACAGATGCAAGCTTGTCCTGTTTGGTGGAGATGATATTTAATAAAATAAGTAGAGATCCACTAAAAGTTTTGTTTGGTTATCTTGCAATCCCGAGATAATCGTCTCCATGCTCCAAATCCATTTTAAAGCCATTTCAAAGGCATTTTGCGCATACATGAAATGAACACATTTTTCTCCAAAACTATAACACATGCAAGCTTGTCCTGTTTGGTGGAGATGATATTTAATAAAATAAGTAGAAATCCACTAAAAGTTTTGTTTGGTTATCTTGCAATCCCGAGATAATCGTCTCCATGCTCCAAATCCATTTTAAAGCCATTTTTAAGGCATTTCGCGCATACATGAAATGAACACATTTTTCTCCAAAACTATAACAGATGCAAGCTTGTCCTGTTTGGTGAAGATAATATTTAATAAAATAAGTAGAAATCTACTAAAAGTTTCGTTTGTTTATATTGCCATCCTGAGATAATCGTCTCCATGCTCCAAATCCATTTTAAAGCCATTTCAAAGGCATTTTGCGCATACATGAAATGAACACATTTTTCTCCAAAACTATAACAGATGCAAGCTTGTCCTGTTTGGTGGAGATGATATTTAATAAAATAAGTAGAAATCCACTAAAAGTTTTGTTTGGTTATCTTGCAATCCCGAGATAATCGTCTCCATGCTCCAAATCCATTTTAAAGCCATTTTTAAGGCATTTCGCGCATACATGAAATGAACACATTTTTCTCCAAAACTATAACAGATGCAAGCTTGTCCTGTTTGGTGGAGATAATATTTAATAAAATAAGTAGAAATCTACTAAAAGTTTCGTTTGTTTATATTGCCATCCTGAGATAATCGTCTCCATGCTCCAAATCCATTTTAAAGCCATTTCAAAGGCATTTTGCGCATACATGAAATGAACACATTTTTCTCCAAAACTATAACACATGCAAGCTTGTCCTGTTTGGTGGAGATGATATTTAATAAAATAAGTAGAAATCCACTAAAAGTTTTGTTTGGTTATCTTGCAATCCCGAGATAATCGTCTCCATGCTCCATATCCATTTTAAAGCCATTTTTAAGGCATTTCGCGCATACATGAAATGAACACATTTTTCTCCAAAACTATAACAGATGCAAGCTTGTCCTGTTTGGTGGAGATGATATTTAATAAAATAAGTAGAAATCCACTAAAAGTTTTGTTTGGTTATCTTGCAATCCCGAGAAAATCGTCTCCATGCTCCAAATCCATTTTAAAGCCATTTTTAAGGCATTTCGCGCATACATGAAATGAACACATTTTTCTCCAAAACTATAACAGATGCAAGCTTGTCCTGTTTGGTGGAGATAATATTTAATAAAATAAGTAGAAATCTACTAAAAGTTTCGTTTGTTTATATTGCCATCCTGAGATAATCGTCTCCATGCTCCAAATCCATTTTAAAGCCATTTCAAAGGCATTTTGCGCATACATGAAATGAACACATTTTTCTCCAAAACTATAACACATGCAAGCTTGTCCTGTTTGGTGGAGATGATATTTAATAAAATAAGTAGAAATCCACTAAAAGTTTTGTTTGGTTATCTTGCAATCCCGAGATAATCGTCTCCATGCTCCAAATCCATTTTAAAGCCATTTTTAAGGCATTTCGCGCATACATGAAATTAACACATTTTTCTCCAAAACTATAACAGATGCAAGCTTGTCCTGTTTGGTGGAGATGATATTTAATAAAATAAGTAGAAATCCACTAAAAGTTTTGTTTGGTTATCTTGCAATCCCGAGATAATCGTCTCCATGCTCCAAATCCATTTTAAAGCCATTTTTAAGGCATTTCGCGCATACATGAAATGAACACATTTTTCTCCAAAACTATAACAGATGCAAGCTTGTCCTGTTTGGTGGAGATGATATTTAATAAAATAAGTAGAAATCCACTAAAAGTTTTGTTTGGTTATCTTGCAATCCCGAGATAATCGTCTCCATGCTCCAAATCCATTTTAAAGCCATTTTTAAGGCATTTCGCGCATACATGAAATGAACACATTTTTCTCCAAAACTATAACAGATGCAAGCTTGTCCTGTTTGGTGGAGATGATATTTAATAAAATAAGTAGAGATCCACTAAAAGTTTTGTTTGGTTATCTTGCAATCCCGAGATAATCGTCTCCATGCTCCAAATCCATTTTAAAGCCATTTCAAAGGCATTTTGCGCATACATGAAATGAACACATTTTTCTCCAAAACTATAACACATGCAAGCTTGTCCTGTTTGGTGGAGATGATATTTAATAAAATAAGTAGAAATCCACTAAAAGTTTTGTTTGGTTATCTTGCAATCCCGAGATAATCGTCTCCATGCTCCAAATCCATTTTAAAGCCATTTTTAAGGCATTTCGCGCATACATGAAATGAACACATTTTTCTCCAAAACTATAACAGATGCAAGCTTGTCCTGTTTGGTGGAGATAATATTTAATAAAATAAGTAGAAATCTACTAAAAGTTTCGTTTGTTTATATTGCCATCCTGAGATAATCGTCTCCATGCTCCAAATCCATTTTAAAGCCATTTCAAAGGCATTTTGCGCATACATGAAATGAACACATTTTTCTCCAAAACTATAACACATGCAAGCTTGTCCTGTTTGGTGGAGATGATATTTAATAAAATAAGTAGAAATCCACTAAAAGTTTTGTTTGGTTATCTTGCAATCCCGAGATAATCGTCTCCATGCTCCAAATCCATTTTAAAGCCATTTTTAAGGCATTTCGCGCATACATGAAATGAACACATTTTTCTCCAAAACTATAACAGATGCAAGCTTGTCCTGTTTGGTGGAGATGATATTTAATAAAATAAGTAGAAATCCACTAAAAGTTTTGTTTGGTTATCTTGCAATCCCGAGATAATCGTCTCCATGCTCCAAATCCATTTTAAAGCCATTTTTAAGGCATTTCGCGCATACATGAAATGAACACATTTTTCTCCAAAACTATAACAGATGCAAGCTTGTCCTGTTTGGTGGAGATGATATTTAATAAAATAAGTAGAAATCCACTAAAAGTTTTGTTTGGTTATCTTGCAATCCCGAGATAATCGTCTCCATGCTCCAAATCCATTTTATAGTCATTTTTAAGGCATTTCGCGCATACATGAAATGAACACATTTTTCTCCAAAACTATAACAGATGCAAGCTTGTCCTGTTTGGTGGAGATGATATTTAATAAAATAAGTAGAAATCCACTAAAAGTTTTGTTTGGTTATCTTGCAATCCCGAGATAATCGTCTCCATGCTCCAAATCCATTTTAAAGCCATTTCAAAGGCATTTTGCGCATACATGAAATGAACACATTTTTCTCCAAAACTATAACACATGCAAGCTTGTCCTGTTTGGTGGAGATGATATTTAATAAAATAAGTAGAAATCCACTAAAAGTTTTGTTTGGTTATCTTGCAATCCCGAGATAATCGTCTCCATGCTCCAAATCCATTTTAAAGCCATTTTTAAGGCATTTCGCGCATACATGAAATGAACACATTTTTCTCCAAAACTATAACAGATGCAAGCTTGTCCTGTTTGGTGGAGATAATATTTAATAAAATAAGTAGAAATCTACTAAAAGTTTCGTTTGTTTATATTGCCATCCTGAGATAATCGTCTCCATGCTCCAAATCCATTTTAAAGCCATTTCAAAGGCATTTTGCGCATACATGAAATGAACACATTTTTCTCCAAAACTATAACACATGCAAGCTTGTCCTGTTTGGTGGAGATGATATTTAATAAAATAAGTAGAAATCCACTAAAAGTTTTGTTTGGTTATCTTGCAATCCCGAGATAATCGTCTCCATGCTCCAAATCCATTTTAAAGCCATTTTTAAGGCATTTCGCGCATACATGAAATGAACACATTTTTCTGCAAAACTATAACAGATGCAAGCTTGTCCTGTTTGGTGGAGATGATATTTAATAAAATAAGTAGAAATCCACTAAAAGTTTTGTTTGGTTATCTTGCAATCCCGAGATAATCGTCTCCATGCTCCAAATCCATTTTAAAGCCATTTTTAAGGCATTTCGCGCATACATGAAATGAACACATTTTTCTCCAAAACTATAACAGATGCAAGCTTGTCCTGTTTGGTGGAGATGATATTTAATAAAATAAGTAGAAATCCACTAAAAGTTTTGTTTGGTTATCTTGCAATCCCGAGATAATCGTCTCCATGCTCCAAATCCATTTTATAGTCATTTTTAAGGCATTTCGCGCATACATGAAATGAACACATTTTTCTCCAAAACTATAACAGATGCAAGCTTGTCCTGTTTGGTGGAGATGATATTTAATAAAATAAGTAGAAATCCACTAAAAGTTTTGTTTGGTTATCTTTAGTGATGAGCGAGTATGCTTGTTACTACTCGGTACTCGCACGAGTATCACTGTACTCGGGCTACTCGGCGGGTACCGAGTAATTTCGCGATACTCGTGCTTTACTCGTGGTCTTCATTTCTGCATGTTGGCGCTCTTTTGAGAGCCAGCCCTCATGCAGGGATTGGCTGGCAGACCACTGCAATGCCACAGCCCTGTTAGTTGTGGAATTGCAGTGATTGGCCGGCCTGCACAGCGTGACCGAGCCTTTATACCGGCCGGCGCGCTGTGCTCTGTACACAGCCATCTCATATTCCCTGCTTTCCACGCCCACAGGCGCCTATGATTGGTTGCAGTGAGACACGCCCCCACGCTGAGTGACAGGTGTCACACTGCACCCAATCACAGCAGCCGGTGGGCGTGTCTATACTGTGCAGTAAAATAAATAAATAAATAATTAAAAAAACCGGCGTGCGGTCACCCCAATTTTAATACCAGCCAGATAAAGCCATACGGCTGAAGGCTGGTATTCTCAGGATGGGGAGCGCCACGTTATGGGGAGCCCCCCACCCTAACAATAACAGTCAGCAGCCGCCCAGAATTGCCGCATACATTATATGCGACAGTTCTGGGACTGTACCCGGCTCTTCCCGATTTACCCTGGTGCGTTGGCAAATCGGGGTAATAAGGAGTTATTGGCAGCCCATAGCTGCCAATAAGTCCTAGATTAATCATGTCAGGCGTCTATGAGACACCCTCCATGATTAATCTGTAAATTACAGTAAATAAACACACACACACCCGAAAAATCCTTTATTAGAAATAAAAAACAATAACAAAGTCCCTCATCACCAATTTATTACCCACAACAAAACCCTCCATGTCCGGTGTAATCCACGGTCCTCCAGCGTCGCGTCCAGCTCTGCTGCATGGAAGTGACAGGAGCTGCAGAATACACCGCTGCTCCGGTCACCTCCACGCAGCTAATGAGGTGAGTATAGCGATCAGCTGAGCTGTCACTGAGGTTACCTGGATCCAGCGGTGGCCGCGGGTAACCTCAGTGACAGCAGCTGATCACGCTACTCACTGCCGCTCCGGTCAGCTCCATGCACCAACTGAGGTGAGAAGCGCGATCAGCTGCTGTCAGTCAGGTAACTCCCGGCCACCGCTGGATCCAGCGGTGGCCGCGATTAACCTCAGTGACAGCAGCTGATCGCGCTTCTCACCTCAGTTGGTGCATGGAGCTGACCGGAGCGGCAGTGAGTAGCGCGATCAGCTGCTGTCACTGAGGTTACCCGCGGCCACCGCTGCATCCAGGTAACCTCAGTGACAGCTCAGCTGATCGCTATACTCACCTCATTAGCTGCGTGGAGGTGACCGGAGCGGCGGTGTATTCTGCAGCTCCTGTCACTTCCATGCAGCAGAGCTGGACGCGACGCTGGAGGACCGTGGATTACACCGGACATGGAGGGTTTGTCGGGGTTAATAAATTGGTAATGAGGGACTTTGTTATTGTTTTTTATTTCTAATAAAGGATTTTTCGGGTGTGTGTGTGTTTATTTACTGTAATTTACAGATTAATCATGGAGGGTGTCTCATAGACGCCTGACATGATTAATCTAGGACTTATTGGCAGCTATGGGCTGCCAATAACTCCTTATTACCCCGATTTGCCAACGCACCAGGGTAAATCGGGAAGAGCCGGGTACAGCCCCAGAACTGTCGCATATAATGTATGCGGCAATTCTGGGCGGCTGTTGACTGATATTGTTAGGGTGGGGGGCTCCCCATAACGTGGCGCTCCCCATCCTGAGAATACCAGCCTTCAGCCGTATGGCTTTATCTGGCTGGTATTAAAATTGGGGGGGACCGCACGCCGTTTTTTTTAATTATTTAATTATTTATTTCACTGCACAGTATACACACACACACCGGCTGCTGTGATTGGGTGCAGTGTGACACCTGTCACTCAGAGTGGGGGCGTGTCTCACTGCAACCAATCATAAGCGCCGAAAAGCAGGAAAGCAGAGAATACGAGATTGATTAATGAGCGGCCGGCTTTTTCAAAAGAAGAAAAGCCGCAGGAGCAGTGTGAATGCCGTGCAGTGCCGCAGCAGTGATCGGCGAACGGTGAGTAAGAGAGAGGGGGGAGAATGACCGACAGACTGTGAGAGGGGGACAGACAAGACAGAGAGAGACCGACAGAGCGAGACCGACCGACGGGAGATAGAATGAAAAAAAAAATGACCGACATCGCTTGTAAAAAGCACAAAACGTGCGTTTTGGACATCGGAGTGCCACACAATGTTTATGTAAAATCTTTCATGTATTAATCTCAAAAAGTAACATACACCAGCTCTATCTCACTATTGGGTATGTGCCCTTAACATTTCCGCCATGAAAAATCATTTTGGAATCATTTTGCAAGGTTTTCTGGTGAGTCCGTAAAAATGGCGTAAAACGCGGACAAAATTGTTCACAGCTGTGACTTTTGAGTGATAAATGCTTCAAGGGGTCTTCCCCATGCTGTTGCCATGTCATTTGAGCACTCTTCTGAGACTTTTGTGACATTTTTAGGGTTTCTACATGCTGCCGGGGGGTCATTTCACAAAAATACTCGGGTCTCCCATAGGATAACATTGGGCTCGTTGCTCGGGCCGAGTACACGAGTATCTTGGGATGCTCGGCCCGAGCCTCGAGCACCCGAGCTTTTTAGTACTCGCTCATCACTAGTTATCTTGCAATCCCGAGATAATCGTCTCCATGCTCCAAATCCATTTTAAAGCCATTTTTAAGGCATTTCGCGCATACATGAAATGAACACATTTTTCTCCAAAACTATAACAGATGCAAGCTTGTCCTGTTTGGTGGAGATGATATTTAATAAAATAAGTAGAAATCCACTAAAAGTTTTGTTTGGTTATCTTGCAATCCCGAGATAATCGTCTCCATGCTCCAAATCCATTTTAAAGCCATTTTTAAGGCATTTCGCGCATACATGAAATGAACACATTTTTCTCCAAAACTATAACACATGCAAGCTTGTCCTGTTTGGTGGAGATGATATTTAATAAAATAAGTAGAAATCCACTAAAAGTTTTGTTTGGTTATCTTGCAATCCCGAGATAATCGTCTCCATGCTCCAAATCCATTTTAAAGCCATTTTTAAGGCATTTCGCGCATACATGAAATGAACACATTTTTCTCCAAAACTATAACAGATGCAAGCTTGTCCTGTTTGGTGGAGATGATATTTAATAAAATAAGTAGAAATCCACTAAAAGTTTTGTTTGGTTATCTTGCAATCCCGAGATAATCGTCTCCATGCTCCAAATCCATTTTAAAGCCATTTTTAAGGCATTTCGCGCATACATGAAATGAACACATTTTTCTCCAAAACTATAACAGATGCAAGCTTGTCCTGTTTGGTGGAGATGATATTTAATAAAATAAGTAGAAATCCACTAAAAGTTTTGTTTGGTTATCTTGCAATCCCGAGATAATCGTCTCCATGCTCCAAATCCATTTTATAGTCATTTTTAAGGCATTTCGCGCATACATGAAATGAACACATTTTTCTCCAAAACTATAACAGATGCAAGCTTGTCCTGTTTGGTGGAGATGATATTTAATAAAATAAGTAGAAATCCACTAAAAGTTTTGTTTGGTTATCTTGCAATCCCGAGATAATCGTCTCCATGCTCCAAATCCATTTTAAAGCCATTTCAAAGGCATTTTGCGCATACATGAAATGAACACATTTTTCTCCAAAACTATAACACATGCAAGCTTGTCCTGTTTGGTGGAGATGATATTTAATAAAATAAGTAGAAATCCACTAAAAGTTTTGTTTGGTTATCTTGCAATCCCGAGATAATCGTCTCCATGCTCCAAATCCATTTTAAAGCCATTTTTAAGGCATTTCGCGCATACATGAAATGAACACATTTTTCTCCAAAACTATAACAGATGCAAGCTTGTCCTGTTTGGTGGAGATAATATTTAATAAAATAAGTAGAAATCTACTAAAAGTTTCGTTTGTTTATATTGCCATCCTGAGATAATCGTCTCCATGCTCCAAATCCATTTTAAAGCCATTTCAAAGGCATTTTGCGCATACATGAAATGAACACATTTTTCTCCAAAACTATAACACATGCAAGCTTGTCCTGTTTGGTGGAGATGATATTTAATAAAATAAGTAGAAATCCACTAAAAGTTTTGTTTGGTTATCTTGCAATCCCGAGATAATCGTCTCCATGCTCCAAATCCATTTTAAAGCCATTTTTAAGGCATTTCGCGCATACATGAAATGAACACATTTTTCTCCAAAACTATAACAGATGCAAGCTTGTCCTGTTTGGTGGAGATGATATTTAATAAAATAAGTAGAAATCCACTAAAAGTTTTGTTTGGTTATCTTGCAATCCCGAGATAATCGTCTCCATGCTCCAAATCCATTTTATAGTCATTTTTAAGGCATTTCGCGCATACATGAAATGAACACATTTTTCTCCAAAACTATAACAGATGCAAGCTTGTCCTGTTTGGTGGAGATGATATTTAATAAAATAAGTAGAAATCCACTAAAAGTTTTGTTTGGTTATCTTGCAATCCCGAGATAATCGTCTCCATGCTCCAAATCCATTTTAAAGCCATTTTTAAGGCATTTCGCGCATACATGAAATGAACACATTTTTCTCCAAAACTATAACAGATGCAAGCTTGTCCTGTTTGGTGGAGATGATATTTAATAAAATAAGTAGAAATCCACTAAAAGTTTTGTTTGGTTATCTTGCAATCCCGAGATAATCGTCTCCATGCTCCAAATCCATTTTAAAGCCATTTTTAAGGCATTTCGCGCATACATGAAATGAACACATTTTTCTCCAAAACTATAACACATGCAAGCTTGTCCTGTTTGGTGGAGATGATATTTAATAAAATAAGTAGAAATCCACTAAAAGTTTTGTTTGGTTATCTTGCAATCCCGAGATAATCGTCTCCATGCTCCAAATCCATTTTAAAGCCATTTTTAAGGCATTTCGCGCATACATGAAATGAACACATTTTTCTCCAAAACTATAACAGATGCAAGCTTGTCCTGTTTGGTGGAGATGATATTTAATAAAATAAGTAGAAATCCACTAAAAGTTTTGTTTGGTTATCTTGCAATCCCGAGATAATCGTCTCCATGCTCCAAATCCATTTTAAAGCCATTTTTAAGGCATTTCGCGCATACATGAAATGAACACATTTTTCTCCAAAACTATAACAGATGCAAGCTTGTCCTGTTTGGTGGAGATGATATTTAATAAAATAAGTAGAAATCCACTAAAAGTTTTGTTTGGTTATCTTGCAATCCCGAGATAATCGTCTCCATGCTCCAAATCCATTTTATAGTCATTTTTAAGGCATTTCGCGCATACATGAAATGAACACATTTTTCTCCAAAACTATAACAGATGCAAGCTTGTCCTGTTTGGTGGAGATGATATTTAATAAAATAAGTAGAAATCCACTAAAAGTTTTGTTTGGTTATCTTGCAATCCCGAGATAATCGTCTCCATGCTCCAAATCCATTTTAAAGCCATTTCAAAGGCATTTTGCGCATACATGAAATGAACACATTTTTCTCCAAAACTATAACACATGCAAGCTTGTCCTGTTTGGTGGAGATGATATTTAATAAAATAAGTAGAAATCCACTAAAAGTTTTGTTTGGTTATCTTGCAATCCCGAGATAATCGTCTCCATGCTCCAAATCCATTTTAAAGCCATTTTTAAGGCATTTCGCGCATACATGAAATGAACACATTTTTCTCCAAAACTATAACAGATGCAAGCTTGTCCTGTTTGGTGGAGATGATATTTAATAAAATAAGTAGAAATCCACTAAAAGTTTTGTTTGGTTATCTTGCAATCCCGAGATAATCGTCTCCATGCTCCAAATCCATTTTATAGTCATTTTTAAGGCATTTCGCGCATACATGAAATGAACACATTTTTCTCCAAAACTATAACAGATGCAAGCTTGTCCTGTTTGGTGGAGATGATATTTAATAAAATAAGTAGAAATCCACTAAAAGTTTTGTTTGGTTATCTTGCAATCCCGAGATAATCGTCTCCATGCTCCAAATCCATTTTAAAGCCATTTTTAAGGCATTTCGCGCATACATGAAATGAACACATTTTTCTCCAAAACTATAACAGATGCAAGCTTGTCCTGTTTGGTGGAGATGATATTTAATAAAATAAGTAGAAATCCACTAAAAGTTTTGTTTGGTTATCTTGCAATCCCGAGATAATCGTCTCCATGCTCCAAATCCATTTTAAAGCCATTTTTAAGGCATTTCGCGCATACATGAAATGAACACATTTTTCTCCAAAACTATAACACATGCAAGCTTGTCCTGTTTGGTGGAGATGATATTTAATAAAATAAGTAGAAATCCACTAAAAGTTTTGTTTGGTTATCTTGCAATCCCGAGATAATCGTCTCCATGCTCCAAATCCATTTTAAAGCCATTTTTAAGGCATTTCGCGCATACATGAAATGAACACATTTTTCTCCAAAACTATAACAGATGCAAGCTTGTCCTGTTTGGTGGAGATGATATTTAATAAAATAAGTAGAAATCCACTAAAAGTTTTGTTTGGTTATCTTGCAATCCCGAGATAATCGTCTCCATGCTCCAAATCCATTTTAAAGCCATTTTTAAGGCATTTCGCGCATACATGAAATGAACACATTTTTCTCCAAAACTATAACAGATGCAAGCTTGTCCTGTTTGGTGGAGATGATATTTAATAAAATAAGTAGAAATCCACTAAAAGTTTTGTTTGGTTATCTTGCAATCCCGAGATAATCGTCTCCATGCTCCAAATCCATTTTATAGTCATTTTTAAGGCATTTCGCGCATACATGAAATGAACACATTTTTCTCCAAAACTATAACAGATGCAAGCTTGTCCTGTTTGGTGGAGATGATATTTAATAAAATAAGTAGAAATCCACTAAAAGTTTTGTTTGGTTATCTTGCAATCCCGAGATAATCGTCTCCATGCTCCAAATCCATTTTAAAGCCATTTCAAAGGCATTTTGCGCATACATGAAATGAACACATTTTTCTCCAAAACTATAACACATGCAAGCTTGTCCTGTTTGGTGGAGATGATATTTAATAAAATAAGTAGAAATCCACTAAAAGTTTTGTTTGGTTATCTTGCAATCCCGAGATAATCGTCTCCATGCTCCAAATCCATTTTAAAGCCATTTTTAAGGCATTTCGCGCATACATGAAATGAACACATTTTTCTCCAAAACTATAACAGATGCAAGCTTGTCCTGTTTGGTGGAGATGATATTTAATAAAATAAGTAGAAATCCACTAAAAGTTTTGTTTGGTTATCTTGCAATCCCGAGATAATCGTCTCCATGCTCCAAATCCATTTTAAAGCCATTTTTAAGGCATTTCGCGCATACATGAAATGAACACATTTTTCTCCAAAACTATAACAGATGCAAGCTTGTCCTGTTTGGTGGAGATAATATTTAATAAAATAAGTAGAAATCTACTAAAAGTTTCGTTTGTTTATATTGCCATCCTGAGATAATCGTCTCCATGCTCCAAATCCATTTTAAAGCCATTTCAAAGGCATTTTGCGCATACATGAAATGAACACATTTTTCTCCAAAACTATAACACATGCAAGCTTGTCCTGTTTGGTGGAGATGATATTTAATAAAATAAGTAGAAATCCACTAAAAGTTTTGTTTGGTTATCTTGCAATCCCGAGATAATCGTCTCCATGCTCCAAATCCATTTTAAAGCCATTTTTAAGGCATTTCGCGCATACATGAAATGAACACATTTTTCTCCAAAACTATAACAGATGCAAGCTTGTCCTGTTTGGTGGAGATGATATTTAATAAAATAAGTAGAAATCCACTAAAAGTTTTGTTTGGTTATCTTGCAATCCCGAGATAATCGTCTCCATGCTCCAAATCCATTTTAAAGCCATTTTTAAGGCATTTCGCGCATACATGAAATGAACACATTTTTCTCCAAAACTATAACAGATGCAAGCTTGTCTTGTTTGGTGGAGATGATATTTAATAAAATAAGTAGAAATCCACTAAAAGTATTGTTTGGTTATCTTGCAATCCCGAGATAATCGTCTCCATGCTCCAAATCCATTTTATAGTCATTTTTAATGCATTTCGCGCATACATGAAATGAACACATTTTTCTCCAAAACTATAACAGATGCAAGCTTGTCCTGTTTGGTGGAGATGTTATTTAATAAAATAAGTAGAAATCCACTAAAAGTTTTGTTTGGTTATCTTGCAATCCCGAGATAATCGTCTCCATGCTCCAAATCCATTTTAAAGCCATTTCAAAGGCATTTTGCGCATACATGAAATGAACACATTTTTCTCCAAAACTATAACACATGCAAGCTTGTCCTGTTTGGTGGAGATGATATTTAATAAAATAAGTAGAAATCCACTAAAAGTTTTGTTTGGTTATCTTGCAATCCCGAGATAATCGTCTCCATGCTCCAAATCCATTTTAAAGCCATTTTTAAGGCATTTCGCGCATACATGAAATGAACACATTTTTCTCCAAAACTATAACAGATGCAAGCTTGTCCTGTTTGGTGGAGATGATATTTAATAAAAAAAGTAGAAATCCACTAAAAGTTTTGTTTGGTTATCTTGCAATCCCGAGATAATCGTCTCCATGCTCCAAATCCATTTTAAAGCCATTTTTAAGGCATTTCGCGCATACATGAAATGAACACATTTTTCTCCAAAACTATAACAGATGCAAGCTTGTCCTGTTTGGTGGAGATGATATTTAATAAAATAAGTAGAAATCCACTAAAAGTTTTGTTTGGTTATCTTGCAATCCCGAGATAATCGTCTCCATGCTCCAAATCCATTTTAAAGCCATTTTTAAGGCATTTCGCGCATACATGAAATGAACACATTTTTCTCCAAAACTATAACAGATGCAAGCTTGTCCTGTTTGGTGGAGATGATATTTAATAAAATAAGTAGAAATCCACTAAAAGTTTTGTTTGGTTATATTGCAATCCCGAGATAATCGTCTCCATGCTCCAAATCCATTTTAAAGCAATTTTTAAGGCATTTCGCGCATACATGAAATGAACACATTTTTCTCCAAAACTATAACAGATGCAAGCTTGTCCTGTTTGGTGGAGATGATATTTAATAAAATAAGTAGAAATCCACTAAAAGTTTTGTTTGGTTATCTTGCAATCCCGAGATAATCGTCTCCATGCTCCAAATCCATTTTAAAGCCATTTTTAAGGCATTTCGCGCATACATGAAATGAACACATTTTTCTCCAAAACTATAACAGATGCAAGCTTGTCCTGTTTGGTGGAGATGATATTTAATAAAATAAGTAGAAATCCACTAAAAGTTTTGTTTGGTTATCTTGCAATCCCGAGATAATCGTCTCCATGCTCCAAATCCATTTTAAAGCCATTTTTAAGGCATTTCGCGCATACATGAAATGAACACATTTTTCTCCAAAACTATAACAGATGCAAGCTTGTCCTGTTTGGTGGAGATGATATTTAATAAAATAAGTAGAAATCCACTAAAAGTTTTGTTTGGTTATCTTGCAATCCCGAGATAATCGTCTCCATGCTCCAAATCCATTTTAAAGCCATTTTTAAGGCATTTCGCGCATACATGAAATGAACACATTTTTCTCCAAAACTATAACAGATGCAAGCTTGTCCTGTTTGGTGGAGATAATATTTAATAAAATAAGTAGAAATCTACTAAAAGTTTCGTTTGGTTATATTGCCATCCTTAGATAATCGTCTCCATGCTCCAAATCCATTTTAAAGCCATTTCAAAGGCATTTTGCGCATACATGAAATGAACACATTTTTCTCCAAAACTATAACACATGCAAGCTTGTCCTGTTTGGTGGAGATGATATTTAATAAAATAAGTAGAAATCCACTAAAAGTTTTGTTTGGTTATCTTGCAATCCCGAGATAATCGTCTCCATGCTCCAAATCCATTTTAAAGCCATTTTTAAGGCATTTCGCGCATACATGAAATGAACACATTTTTCTCCAAAACTATAACAGATGCAAGCTTGTCCTGTTTGGTGGAGATGATATTTAATAAAATAAGTAGAAATCCACTAAAAGTTTTGTTTGGTTATCTTGCAATCCCGAGATAATCGTCTCCATGCTCCAAATCCATTTTAAAGCCATTTTTAAGGCATTTCGCGCATACATGAAATGAACACATTTTTCTCCAAAACTATAACAGATGCAAGCTTGTCCTGTTTGGTGGAGATGATATTTAATAAAATAAGTAGAAATCCACTAAAAGTTTTGTTTGGTTATCTTGCAATCCCGAGATAATCGTCTCCATGCTCCAAATCCATTTTAAAGCCATTTTTAAGGCATTTCGCGCATACATGAAATGAACACATTTTTCTCCAAAACTATAACAGATGCAAGCTTGTCCTGTTTGGTGGAGATGATATTTAATAAAATAAGTAGAAATCCACTAAAAGTTTTGTTTGGTTATATTGCAATCCCGAGATAATCGTCTCCATGCTCCAAATCCATTTTAAAGCCATTTTTAAGGCATTTCGCGCATACATGAAATGAACACATTTTTCTCCAAAACTATAACAGATGCAAGCTTGTCCTGTTTGGTGGAGATGATATTTAATAAAATAAGTAGAAATCCACTAAAAGTTTTGTTTGGTTATCTTGCAATCCCGAGATAATCGTCTCCATGCTCCAAATCCATTTTAAAGCCATTTTTAAGGCATTTCGCGCATACATGAAATGAACACATTTTTCTCCAAAACTATAACAGATGCAAGCTTGTCCTGTTTGGTGGAGATGATATTTAATAAAATAAGTAGAAATCCACTAAAAGTTTTGTTTGGTTATCTTGCAATCCCGAGATAATCGTCTCCATGCTCCAAATCCATTTTAAAGCCATTTTTAAGGCATTTCGCGCATACATGAAATGAACACATTTTTCTCCAAAACTATAACAGATGCAAGCTTGTCCTGTTTGGTGGAGATGATATTTAATAAAATAAGTAGAAATCCACTAAAAGTTTTGTTTGGTTATCTTGCAATCCCGAGATAATCGTCTCCATGCTCCAAATCCATTTTAAAGCCATTTTTAAGGCATTTCGCGCATACATGAAATGAACACATTTTTCTCCAAAACTATAACAGATGCAAGCTTGTCCTGTTTGGTGGAGATAATATTTAATAAAATAAGTAGAAATCTACTAAAAGTTTCGTTTGGTTATATTGCCATCCTTAGATAATCGTCTCCATGCTCCAAATCCATTTTAAAGCCATTTCAAAGGCATTTTGCGCATACATGAAATGAACACATTTTTCTCCAAAACTATAACACATGCAAGCTTGTCCTGTTTGGTGGAGATGATATTTAATAAAATAAGTAGAAATCCACTAAAAGTTTTGTTTGGTTATCTTGCAATCCCGAGATAATCGTCTCCATGCTCCAAATCCATTTTAAAGCCATTTTTAAGGCATTTCGCGCATACATGAAATGAACACATTTTTCTCCAAAACTATAACAGATGCAAGCTTGTCCTGTTTGGTGGAGATGATATTTAATAAAATAAGTAGAAATCCACTAAAAGTTTTGTTTGGTTATCTTGCAATCCCGAGATAATCGTCTCCATGCTCCAAATCCATTTTAAAGCCATTTTTAAGGCATTTCGCGCATACATGAAATGAACACATTTTTCTCCAAAACTATAACAGATGCAAGCTTGTCCTGTTTGGTGGAGATGATATTTAATAAAATAAGTAGAAATCCACTAAAAGTTTTGTTTGGTTATCTTGCAATCCCGAGATAATCGTCTCCATGCTCCAAATCCATTTTAAAGCCATTTTTAAGGCATTTCGCGCATACATGAAATGAACACATTTTTCTCCAAAACTATAACAGATGCAAGCTTGTCCTGTTTGGTGGAGATAATATTTAATAAAATAAGTAGAAATCTACTAAAAGTTTCGTTTGTTTATATTGCCATCCTGAGATAATCGTCTCCATGCTCCAAATCCATTTTAAAGCCATTTCAAAGGCATTTTGCGCATACATGAAATGAACACATTTTTCTCCAAAACTATAACACATGCAAGCTTGTCCTGTTTGGTGGAGATGATATTTAATAAAATAAGTAGAAATCCACTAAAAGTTTTGTTTGGTTATCTTGCAATCCCGAGATAATCGTCTCCATGCTCCAAATCCATTTTAAAGCCATTTTTAAGGCATTTCGCGCATACATGAAATGAACACATTTTTCTCCAAAACTATAACAGATGCAAGCTTGTCCTGTTTGGTGGAGATGATATTTAATAAAATAAGTAGAAATCCACTAAAAGTTTTGTTTGGTTATCTTGCAATCCCGAGATAATCGTCTCCATGCTCCAAATCCATTTTAAAGCCATTTTTAAGGCATTTCGCGCATACATGAAATGAACACATTTTTCTCCAAAACTATAACAGATGCAAGCTTGTCCTGTTTGGTGGAGATGATATTTAATAAAATAAGTAGAAATCCACTAAAAGTTTTGTTTGGTTATCTTGCAATCCCGAGATAATCGTCTCCATGCTCCAAATTTATTTTAAAGCCATTTTTAAGGCATTTCGCGCATACATGAAATGAACACATTTTTCTCCAAAACTATAACAGATGCAAGCTTGTCCTGTTTGGTGGAGATGATATTTAATAAAATAAGTAGAAATCCACTAAAAGTTTTGTTTGGTTATCTTGCAATCCCGAGATAATCGTCTCCATGCTCCAAATCCATTTTAAAGCCATTTCAAAGGCATTTTGCGCATACATGAAATGAACACATTTTTCTCCAAAACTATAACACCTGCAAGCTTGTCCTGTTTGGTGGAGATGATATTTAATAAAATAAGTAGAAATCCACTAAAAGTTTTGTTTGGTTATCATGCAATCCCGAGATAATCGTCTCCATGCTCCAAATCCATTTTAAAGCCATTTTTAAGGCATTTCGCGCATACATGAAATGAACACATTTTTCTCCAAAACTATAACAGATGCAAGCTTGTCCTGTTTGGTGGAGATGATATTTAATAAAATAAGTAGAAATCCACTAAAAGTTTTGTTTGGTTATCTTGCAATCCCGAGATAATCGTCTCCATGCTCCAAATCCATTTTAAAGCCATTTTTAAGGCATTTCGCGCATACATGAAATGAACACATTTTTCTCCAAAACTATAACAGATGCAAGCTTGTCCTGTTTGGTGGAGATGATATTTAATAAAATAAGTAGAAATCCACTAAAAGTTTTGTTTGGTTATATTGCAATCCCGAGATAATCGTCTCCATGCTCCAAATCCATTTTAAAGCCATTTTTAAGGCATTTCGCGCATACATGAAATGAACACATTTTTCTCCAAAACTATAACAGATGCAAGCTTGTCCTGTTTGGTGGAGATGATATTTAATAAAATAAGTAGAAATCCACTAAAAGTTTTGTTTGGTTATCTTGCAATCCCGAGATAATCGTCTCCATGCTCCAAATCCATTTTAAAGCCATTTTTAAGGCACTTCGCGCATACATGAAATGAACACATTTTTCTCCAAAACTATAACAGATGCAAGCTTGTCCTGTTTGGTGGAGATGATATTTAATAAAATTAGTAGAAATCCACTAAAAGTTTTGTTTGGTTATCTTGCAATCCCGAGATAATCGTCTCCATGCTCCAAATCCATTTTAAAGCCATTTGTAAGGCATTTCGCGCATACATGAAATGAACACATTTTTCTCCAAAACTATAACAGATGCAAGCTTGTCCTGTTTGGTGGAGATGATATTTAATAAAATAAGTAGAAATCCACTAAAAGTTTTGTTTGGTTATCTTGCAATCCCGAGATAATCGTCTCCATGCTCCAAATCCATTTTAAAGCCATTTTTAAGGCATTTCGCGCATACATGAAATGAACACATTTTTCTCCAAAACTATAACAGATGCAAGCTTGTCCTGTTTGGTGGAGATAATATTTAATAAAATAAGTAGAAATCTACTAAAAGTTTCGTTTGTTTATATTGCCATCCTGAGATAATCGTCTCCATGCTCCAAATCCATTTTAAAGCCATTTCAAAGGCATTTTGCGCATACATGAAATGAACACATTTTTCTCCAAAACTATAACACATGCAAGCTTGTCCTGTTTGGTGGAGATGATATTTAATAAAATAAGTAGAAATCCACTAAAAGTTTTGTTTGGTTATCTTGCAATCCCGAGATAATCGTCTCCATGCTCCAAATCCATTTTAAAACTATTTTTAAGGCATTTCGCGCATACATGAAATGAACACATTTTTCTCCAAAACTATAACAGATGCAAGCTTGTCCTGTTTGGTGGAGATGATATTTAATAAAATAAGTAGAAATCCACTAAAAGTTTTGTTTGATTATCTTGCAATCCCGAGATAATCGTCTCCATGCTCCAAATCCATTTTAAAGCCATTTTTAAGGCATTTCGCGCATACATGAAATGAACACATTTTTCTCAAAAACTATAACAGATGCAAGCTTGTCCTGTTTGGTGGAGATAATTTTTAATAAAATAAGTAGAAATCTACTAAAAGTTTCGTTTGTTTATATTGCCATCCTGAGATAATCGTCTCCATGCTCCAAATCCATTTTAAAGCCATTTCAAAGGCATTTTGCGCATACATGAAATGAACACATTTTTCTCCAAAACTATAACACATGCAAGCTTGTCCTGTTTGGTGGAGATGATATATTAATAAAATAAGTAGAAATCCACTAAAAGTTTTTGTTTGGTTATCTTGCAATCCCGAGATAATCGTCTCCATGTTCCAAATCCATTTTAAAGCCATTTTTAAGGCATTTCGCGCATACATGAAATGAACACATTTTTCTCCAAAACTATAACAGATGCAAGCTTGTCCTGTTTGGTGGAGATGATATTTAATAAAATAAGTAGAAATCCACTAAAAGTTTTGTTTGGTTATCTTGCAATCCCGAGATAATCGTCTCCATGCTCCAAATCCATTTTAAAGCCATTTTTAAGGCATTTCGCGCATACATGAAATGAACACATTTTTTCTCCAAAACTATAACAGATGCAAGCTTGTCCTGTTTGGTGGAGATAATATTTAATAAAATAAGTAGAAATCTACTAAAAGTTTCGTTTGTTTATATTGCCATCCTGAGATAATCGTCTCCATGCTCCAAATCCATTTTAAAGCCATTTCAAAGGCATTTTGCGAATACATGAAATGAACACATTTTTCTCCAAAACTATAACACATGCAAGCTTGTCCTGTTTGGTGGAGATGATATTTAATAAAATAAGTAGAAATCCACTAAAAGTTTTGTTTGGTTATCTTGCAATCCCGAGATAATCGTCTCCATGCTCCAAATCCATTTTAAAGCCATTTTTAAGGCATTTCGCGCATACATGAAATGAACACATTTTTCTCCAAAACTATAACAGATGCAAGCTTGTCCTGTTTGGTGGAGATAATATTTAATAAAATAAGTAGAAATCCACTAAAAGTTTTGTTTGGTTATCTTGCAATCCCGAGATAATCGTCTCCATGCTCCAAATCCATTTTTAAAGCCATTTCAAAGGCATTTTGCGCATACATGAATGAACACATTTTTCTCCAAAACTATAACACATGCAAGCTTGTCCTGTTTGGTGGAGATGATATTTAATAAAATAAGTAGAAATCCACTAAAAGTTTTGTTTGGTTATCTTGCAATCCCGAGATAATCGTCTCCATGCTCCAAATCCATTTTAAAGCCATTTTTAAGGCATTTCGCGCATACATGAAATGAACACATTTTTCTCCAAAACTATAACAGATGCAAGCTTGTCCTGTTTGGTGGAGATGATATTTAATAAAATAAGTAGAAATCCACTAAAAGTTTTGTTTGGTTATCTTGCAATCCCGAGATAATCGTCTCCATGCTCCAAATCCATTTTAAAGCCATTTTTAAGGCATTTCGCGCATACATGAAATGAACACATTTTTCTCCAAAACTATAACAGATGCAAGCTTGTCCTGTTTGGTGGAGATAATATTTAATAAAATAAGTAGAAATCTACTAAAAGTTTCGTTTGTTTATATTGCCATCCTGAGATAATCGTCTCCATGCTCCAAATCCATTTTAAAGCCATTTCAAAGGCATTTTGCGCATACATGAAATGAACACATTTTTTCTCCAAAACTATAACACATGCAAGCTTGTCCTGTTTGGTGGAGATGATATTTAATAAAATAAGTAGAAATCAACTAAAAGTTTTGTTTGGTTATCTTGCAATCCCGAGATAATCGTCTCCATGCTCCAATATCCATTTTAAAGCCATTTTTAAGGCATTTCGCGCATACATGAAATGAACACATTTTTCTCCAAAACTATAACAGATGCAAGCTTGTCCTGTTTGGTGGAGATGATATTTAATAAAATAAGTAGAAATCCACTAAAAAGTTTTGTTTGGTTATCTTGCAATCCCGAGATAATCGTCTCCATGCTCCAAATCCATTTTAAAGCCATTTTTAAGGCATTTCGCGCATACATGAAATGAACACATTTTTCGTCCAAAACTATAACAG